>NC_060279.1:70531633-70816633 GCF_021613505.1 Equus quagga
CATTGGTAAGTGGTACAAACTTGGCAACGTATAAATTTGAACTCCTTTGTAATCAGTTTCTTGTAATGTGTTTCAGTGTTGTCAACCTGCGTCACTATTACTGCCAACCGTGGTTTATTCTGCCCAGAGGTAGCCATACCGAGATCCTGATGCACACAGGGGAAAGAGATAATGTTGGTCCAAGATGTCATAGGCTGTTATACATGCACTTAGCTGTCATTCTTGCAATAGTTTTATGCTTGGAAGACATCAAGAGCATGGCCCAAAGCCGCATAGGGAGCAGGCAGATGGAGCCAGAATTTCCCTCCCGGTCTAGCGATCCCAAAGCTGCGTACTCTTTCTCACCATTTCCTAGGACTGGTTTATTGGTTAGATGGGTGGAAAGGTGGATGGATAGAAAAATAGATCAATCCTGGACAAGTTTCCCCAAATGGGCCAGGTAGAAATAAATTAAAAGAACAAGCAACTTGCCCACTTTATAGTTTTGTGCAAGCCATGCAAGCCTTCATGTTGATTGCTTGTTATTAGATTTTTCAGTTACAAAACATATGTATGTTTATTTGAACCGTTTATTTAACTTATAGAAATGTATAAAAGGGGAGTTAACTGTCCCCTTTTACTCATCCTCCAGTCTTACTCCCCCAGAGGTAACCATGGTTACACAAACCATGGCTTGTGTAATCTTGTATATCTTTCTTCATGTTACTATACATAACATGCATATATAAGATTTTTTTATCTTTTTCTAAAGTAAGTGGATGCCTACTCCCCCATCTCTAGGTAGTGTATGATGTCTACCATCCGGGCTAGTACATACAGCTTTAACTTATTCTTTTTAATAGCTGCATAATATTCCATAACCTAGGGCAGCATATTGTGGCCAGCTAAAGGATGTGTGTCCAAATGGAATTAAGAGCTTCACACATAATTTCTTGATTTTGATTAAGAATTTTTCTTAATAGATATCTCAGACGTGACGTTATGCTGCAAGGCATGTCACGGGTGGAAATTTTTATATCACAGGTGGGCCTAATTATCTTTGATTAATGTACTGTAAAACCTGATAGAATAGAGATGTGGAATGGGACACTGAAGTCAACCGGGTCATATGTTATTCCCAGCCCCATAAGCTGCCACTGCACACGGCGGGCACTCTGATTTGACTCTGCCGATGCTTAACACAGTGAGTTATGGGACAGGGAGAAATCTACACTTTAGCCACCGATTTAACAAACTGGTGACTCGGACAGCAGCACTCTGGCGTTGCCATCCTCATGAAAGGCTATATCTGTATCTAAAATTTATTAGCCAGCTTCAAACCTGTTCGCCAGCTTACTAATGGAAGGCTTTTGAATCAATTTGTGCCTATAATTTAAACAGCATTTCAATGTATATTGTTGAAACAGAACAGAGTTGCAGCTCCCAGCCAGTAGAATTAATTATTTATTATCCTTTTCATAAATACTTTCCTAGGCCAACGTAACTGAAAAATGCGTAGGCTGTTTAAAAACACACACAAGCACACACACAATGTTTTCCAATGGCTAATTTGAAAAATGTCACCGTATTAGTTTTCATTTACATCTGTCAGGAAACATTTATATCTGCATGTAAGTTTTTTTTTTCCCCTTTCACCACATATTTTTTGTAGAGTATGCATTTAATTCACATTTACAAATTGGTTTCTGTTTTTGACTAAAGGCACTTTTTCAGCAGAAATGATGTGTATGGTGTCACAGATCTAACTTTTAATCTCAATGGCATTTGATTTTAATCATTTAATCAATGGCATCTGTTTCAGCAAATGCTGAAACACCGTCACTTATATGCACTTGACGTACATTATTGCCGTTCACCCTCACAGCTGTTCTGTGAGATGAGTACTACCATTACCTTCATACCGGTGAGTGCTCGAGTACCTTTATTACCATCATGCTGAAAACGAGGCACAGAGACACTAGTTAACTTACCCAAGGTCACACAGCCAGTAAATGGCAGAGGAAGGATTAGAACTCAGGCTACCAGGCTCTGAAGCCCATGTTCTTACCCCTCTGTTGCCTTCCTATGATAGATACTTAAAACATCGAGTTCTTACTATGCACCTATATGGTGCCTGCTCATACCCTTTAGGACTGATTTAGACACAGACCTCACAGGTGGGCTCTACCTGTCGCAGATGAAGAAACGGAGACTCTTCTGAGTTTGAAGCCATACCCAAAGTGTGTTACCACGAGCCTTGGTCTTGGGATTCAAACTCAAGTCCCTCTGGCCCCAAAGCTGACATTCTTTTCACAGTTTATTCTATGGCGAATGCAGCCAGTATTTTGGCCCATTTTCAAAGTGACTAGCTGTAATATTTTACAGCTTTCTTAAATTAATACTTCATGTGGGTTGTAAATCATTTCCTTTACATTGATGGGCTTGTGTATTTTTTTGGCATTTGTCTGGTCTTTAGATGTTTTGGTTCCTCTAAGGATAATGTGTCTGCTGAAATGGGGCATTAAAGCCAACAAAGGAGAAATCTTAAAATGCTCCCTACTCTCCGATCCATCATGAAAGAGTGGGAAACGAAACAGGGAGAGGACCTTTTCCTCGGAAACTTACACAGATTCACTTTCAAATTCCTTGTTTTAGGTTTGAGTAAAACAATTGCTCTGAAAGGGCTCATAGTCTTATAATTCTATCGATCTTTAGTGGTTTCAAAATTTTTTGTGTAATTTGGGGCGATCTGTTATCAAATGAAGATTTTTAGATTTCTTTTATAGAGCTCTAGAAGTACATCAATATTAAGCTATTGACTTTAAATCCTATTTTCAGGAAACCGAGAAAATGTCTGTGGATGCTATTCTATGTCATTTTGAGTCATATTTTTAAAAAATGACTTTTGATGATTTCATACGTTCCCCCATCCACAGATGGTCTTCTCATCCACCTGACTTGCAAACCTGTTTTCCTCCTGGGAATTTTGCTTAGGTTGAAGGAATGAGCGCATGTATCCTGTCAGAGGAAATCACAAGCCCATGGAAACTCACTCTTGCTTCCAGCATCTCATCCGTTGAAACATAACCCGCCAAATGCTGAAGTTTCACATTGTCATAACCTACAATTGTGCCCATATTTATCACATGCCTGGGTGGTTTCAGCATTTGAATATTATTGGAAGTCTCAAGATCCTGGGAACCAATCATGAGACTTTTACAGCTCTGAATTCTTCAAAATCTAGGTTTAGGCAAGGAGCCTGTGTAGTCATTCAATTAAATGTCCCCTCTTTTTGTTTCCTTATAGGGTGATCAAAGTTCGGTGTTTGTTCATCCCAATAAGGAGGCTTTGGGGGTCAGATGTTGTCTCTTGTCCTTGGATTTGTCTTTGCCTCTTGGTCATTATGGAACTTAGTCTTCCCAGCAGAGAAAATAGTCCCGTGAAACTCTGCCTGGAGAGGAGAGGAGGGAAGCAGCTTGAGATCATCCAGCTTTAACTACACCTGACATTTAACCGTGAGAGCAGAGGGGAGGCATTTTTGCACTACTCGCACAGTCCAAAGGGCATGGGGGAATTTGGTTAGTCCACCTCTCCCGTCTGCCTTTATTTTTTCAGACATTACTTAATAAGTGTCGTGTGCATCTGGGTCAGGGGGAGGAAGTTGCTAATCCAGGCTGTTCACAGCTTCTCAGCCAGGAGAACTCTAGGCAAGTCAGTCAACCTTTTGGAGACACAAGTTGTTCATCTGTAAAATGAGGGTGTTCCAATTTATCTATTTCTGCATAATAAATTACCCCAAAACTTTGAAGCTTAAAGCAATAACGATTTTGTTTTGTGAGTTAGGAATTCAGGCCAGGCTCGGCTGGATGAATCTTAATGCCTCTTGTGGCATCGACTGAGGTCACTCAGTGGTACTCTCCTCGTGGATGAATTAGACTGGCACTCAGCTGGTCCAGGATGGTCACCCATATGTCTGGAACCTTTGCAGGGGTGACTAGGATGCTGGACTCAAGTAGTCCTGTTGCCCGGATCACCCTCACATTGGCCTTTCCAACATGGCAATCTTAGAGTAGGGAGACTTTTCAGGGCTTCCAGAGAAAGTGTTCCAAAAGACAGGAAGTAGAAGATGACAGTTTCTTAAGACGCAGGCTTCACTTCTGTGGTCCAAGCAGTCACAAAGCCCGCTCTGATTCAAGGGAAGTCAACATATATCCACTTTCTTTTTTTTTTTTTGAGGAAGATTAGCCCTGAGCTAACATCTGCTGCCATCCTCCTCTTTTTGCTGAGGAAGATTGGCCCTGAGCTAACATCTGTGCCCATCTTCCTCTGTTTTATATGTGGGACACGTGCCACAGCATGGCTTGATAAGCAGTGCATAGGTCTGCACGCGGGATCCAAACCGGTGAACCCTGGGCCGCCGAAGCAGAATGTGGGAACTTAACTGCTGTGCCACCGTTCTGGCCCCAGCATACACCTACTTTCTGATGGTAGAAGTGTCAAAGAATTTGCAGCCACCTTTAATCTCCCACAGTGGATAATAATAGAATCGACTTCATTGCCTATGAAATAAGTCTAAACTTTCTGAGGATTAAATGAGATGATCATGTAAAGCACCAAGCACCTGGGCTAGGCAGTGGGCAATGTCCAGGACATAATTAGCATTAATAATACTAATAATACAATAAGGATAATGCTATTTAATGCTAGTAAGGCTAATGCTATTTTATGTCAGTACACTATTTGCTAGTTGTTTGAAATCAGAAAGGACGTATCAATGATGAATAGGGTGGTGTCATTTAGTTTCACCTTCCGCCCTCACAAAGCAATGTCCTCAACAGCAGGTATGTTGAAGATTTAGGAGTGTTGGTCATTAGGGTCCCTTCTCAAATTCAGAGGCATCACAGTAAATGGTCATTGATTGTAGGCATGTTTTCCTTGGTAATCTCTTTCACTCATGTCTCCTTCATTTCCACTCTGAATCTGGGCATTGTATCTTACCTTCCTCAGTAACAGAATCTTTGAACTGTTTCTCCACCGCCCAAGAACACTTCTCAAATGCATTCTCCTCATGCTGCCTGTTGCCTTCCTATAGTATAGCTCTGATTGCATCCATCCCGAGAAAACCATGAATGATGTCCCATTGTGTGACAATCAAGTCCAGACTTCCTGGCTTCCCTCTTCTTTGAATTACCCCCACCCTACTTTTCCAACCTTGTTCCTTGTCTAGTTGCACCTCCTAAGTTTCTCCAAAGTGATCACTGTTTGAGTCCTGGTGTGGAATTCAGAATAAACCACTTTGTTCATTGTCCAACTCTGCTGAGAAATATATTTCCCCATAAGCCTGACCTCCACCGTGCCAGGCAGAGAACAGCATGTCTTCGGACAGCTCATTCATTCAGTAAACATTTATTACATCCAAGCCATGGGGAGTCATAGAAGGAATTTAGAGCAGAGTCGCGAAATTATTAGACTTGCCTTTTAGGGGACCCTTCTGGCAGCTGTGTGAGAAACAAGGATAGGGTGACTGGCTAGAAGATGATTCCAGTCACCCAGGCAAGAAATGGTGAATTTTTGAACAAATGTGGTTGCAGTGAGTACAGGGAGGAAGAGAGAGTTTTGAGAGAAGGTAAAAGGAAGTGAAGTCAACAGGGCTTGGTCAATAACTGTCGGGGGGATGGTAGCGTGGTCCGTGGAGAAGGAAGGCTGCAAGGCTACTCTGTCTTAGACAGTGGAGCGTGTGGTAGAACCATCCATGATGATGGGATACGGGAGGACGAGTGTATGTGGTGGGAAGTGAGGAGTCAGTTCTGCCCATGTTAAATTCAAGGCTCCTGTTGATTATCCAAGTGGAAGTTATCCATTGGCATCTGGATTAGATCTGGCACTCAGGGGTGTGGACGGTGGGATGAAGTTTGACTAAGCATGATTACATTGGTGGATTGGGACTCAAGAACCCAGTATTTGACTGAGGTGATCTGTTTATCTTGAAAATCGCTTAGCTGTTTTCAAACTACAAACAAACCTACTCTTAAAACCCCAACAAACTCTCCCATCATGCCCTATGTTTCAGCTAAACTAGAATCCCATCCTGGTTTCCCTAAATGCTTCATGCTCCTGTTCCTTTCCTGCCATTCCTTCTGCTTGAAATGCTCTCCCCAGTTCTACACCACGTCCTCCAATCCCTTCATGTTGAACTCCTACCCGTACTGTGAAACCCACTGCATTTCCAGATTGCATCTGCTGAGAGTTATCACTGCCCCTTCCTACTCTCTAAACACTTTTTCTGTCGTTGATGCATTTATCACTTTAAAAAGTGTATTACAGTGTTTATATTATAGTGTTTTCTGAACTCATCTTGATTCCCCTAGTGGTTTGTAAACTCCCTTGAGGTCAGAATTCATGTTGGCTTCCCCTCTTTTCACACATTTAATAACTCATGCAAGAATGCGGAGCCAGAGCTTAGAAAACCGAGAGCTAAGCAGAGTTCATACCTCCCTCGAGCTGTCCCTTGTCTGCATCATTGTATCCTTCAGGATTTTGGCAGGAGAGGATCTCAATTTATTCATGTGGACCCATCCGACATTCTGTGTTACTGGTTAGGGTAAGAGTCTTGAGTCCATGTGCCTCAGAGACAAAGGGTTGATTACTTTCTAGTTTAGTCCTGTGTTTTGGTTTCAGGCTTCTAGTCCATCCTCAGACTTGTTGGCCACAGTGTATCCAACTCTGGATTTTAACTGCAGATCAGACTCTCAGCCTGATCAGCTCCCTTATTCTTTCTTTCTTTCATTTTTTTTTTTTTGTAAGGAAGATTGGCCCTGAGCTAACAGCTGTGGCAGTCTTCCTCTATTTTGCATGTGGGACACTACCACGGCATGCTTTGATGAGCAGTGCTAGGTCCATGCCTGGGATCCGAACTGGCGAACCCTGGGCCACTGAAGCTGAGCATGCGAACTCAACCACTACACCGCCGGACTGGCTCCTCACCCCCCTTATTCTTGATTGATCTGCTCAGTGCTGCTTTCCTTTCCTGGGAAGGGGCCCTAGGACTACCTTAGTGACTCTGCTCTGAACCTGCCCCCACTTTGGGCATTCCCTTTTGGGAAGACAAAGAAATAAAAAAATTCCTTCTCCCCAAATGCCAGGTGGATTCCCGAGCTGCGCTTCACGGAGGTACTCTGAGTTCCTCCTGACTGCAGTGATGAAAACTCTCAACAGTGGTCAGAGAGCTTTTCCCCTGTTTTGGGCCTGTTTTTGGTTTTATTAATTTCCTGTGCTTCTGGTTCATCAGTTGCAAGTCATGTTGCGAATCAGTAGTTTGGCAAACTGTGAGGGCCCACCACATACCAGGACCTTCCCTAGGTGTGGGTGGCCAGACTTCTCGAAGGAGCCCAGAGCATTCAAACAGGATATGGTTCTAGTTCTACAACATGGCTGAATCCAGCCTGTAGCTTTGATTCTTGGTTTTCTCTGAGAAACTGGAAGATCTCTCACCTTGGTCACGTGTCCCAGGAGCATCCCTCGGTTCGCCCTGCACGGTGGCTGTGTGAGTTGGGTGGATGCATGGGGTGTGTGCTCCCAGGCCAGCTCACTCCCACTAGTCCCTATTATTTCGCTCGTGGCTCTCCGTCCTCACTGCCATTCCCTGGCTGGCCCGTACCCGTCACCTGCAGACTCTGGCTTCGCTGGAGGTGTGTGCTGAGTGCTTTGGTGGCACAGAAGAGGGCTGCCTTGGCCAGATTGGGCGAGGAGAAGCGAGTGTCCCAGAGGCTACACTGCATCTCACAGGATGAGGGTTTAGGCAGGTAGAGAGGTGGGGATGGCATCATGGATGAGAACAGCCGAAGCTCAGAGTTAAAATCAAAACAGCATGGCATGGTCCGGGCAATACTGGTGTTGATCACATACCTTGTTCTCTTCTTTGGAGTGGGAAGTAGAAGAGCAAGGCTTGGAGGGATCAACAGGATTGTCCCCACTGGCTCCTTTTTGAATATTCCTTATGGTCTTTGTCCCTCAAGACAATACTTTCAGCCCCAGAAAAATACAGCGAAAAAGACACTCACCCAAAGTGGTTTGCTTGTTAAAGGCCCTTTAATGGGTCTAGGAGGTTATAGAAGCAATGTCAGTACGACCCAACCCATGCATGGCCCCCGGTGGGAAGGGTGGGAGTTTGGAGCTGGAGGACCCCCTTTGTTTGGCTCTGCTTCCCCCCAGCTCTTAGACTTTGGGGTAGTTATTTAGCTCATCTCAGCCTCAGTTTCTCCATTTGTCAGATGGAGTAATAGCAGGAGAGAATTAGAACTCATTCATGCATAGCACTAGCATAGTGCCTGGCAGAGGGCACAGGCCCAGCGAATGGTATTGATTATGTTAGGAATTAGAACAGGAGTGACAGGTACGGTTTAATCACTTGTACCGTGCGTCCATAGCGACGTGAAAGAAAGATCGACCAAATTGGGCTTTTCTGGTCTCCCGATGTTGTAGCTTTACAGCAGCCCAGCCGTTCTCACTTTTCTCCCGACTGCTGTGAGCAACCTCCAGTCCTTCTGCAAGTAGGTTGGTTATAAATGATAAATCGTTAAATAAACAAGCTCGGGCTCTGCTGCCCAAGTTTGGATCATGGTTAGAATGTCGGAAATCAAGTTTGTGTGGCCGTGACCTCTCCGTGGCTGCTTGAATGGCCACTTGAAGATTGTGAGAAGACTGTGGCAGGTGAAAAATACAACCGTATTGCACACCCCCACCTGGAAGTGCGGCGAGGGGCAGGGCAAGGATGTTTACTCTCCGAAAGTTAGGGATGCTTTTATGAACTGGGCCATCTCTCCTTGGTCCCCATTTTTCCTTGCATCTCCGAACTCTCATTAATTTTTCACAGGCTTGTGATGGATAGTTTTTATTTATTCACGTCTGAGGTTCTGTTGTGTGAAAAGGACTCATTTTATAACATTACATATTCATGGCTTGGGATAGATGGGATAAGGAACTTATTATTAATGTGTCACTGTGGGAAACTTACTCTAGTTCATTTGCGAACCTTGTTAAATTCGGTGTGGTCAGCAGACACGGCAAAGTTTCGGATATGTTCTCTTAATGGAGGGCAGAGAGCTTACTGTTGCTTTTCCTTGATTCAGGGAAACAAGTTTAAATCTTACTTAAATCTTTTGAAGTAATTTGAAAGAAGAAAGGAAAAACATGGTGGGGGCATAGCAGAGATTAAGCAGGAAAAGAAGCTCCCGTCTTCTTGTTGAATAACCTTGTTTCTCTAGCATTCTGTGGATTTCCTATCAGGTTTGTGTGCTGAATGGACTGCTTACTAAAAACAATGATGTCGAGATCCTGGCTCCCTTTCCCACTGCCATTTCTAGCGTTCTCTCCTCGAGGCAAGTTGCAATTTTCTCCACCTATGCATTCATCCTCTTGACCTCTGCTCTGGATTCTGGGGGGCATTCTCCATTTGGAGCTCCTACTGACATCACAGAATTCCTTGCCTGGGACAAATGGAGGGAATATTAACATACCATCTTGTAAATCAAAGCTGGGAGCAGAGGGCACAGTAGGGAACCTGGCCCAATCTGCTGCAGTGCGAGCTTAGTGAGAAGGAAGCATATGTTGCATTCAGCTCTCTGCAAAGACAGGCACCACTCTTTGCTGGGGACAGGGTGTAGATTTTGCGGGATTTGTGGGGCTATTTTGTGTTTGCCAGTTTGGCTTAGCTGTGACATGGCTGGTGGCCACTGCCATTTAACAGACTCCTCTGTGTGAGAATAAAAGCAGAACAAATGCACCAAAAGGATGCATTTTGAAATCCAGAAATTCTACGTATCAGGCATCAGACTTGAAGAGTGTCCAAAATATCAAGAATTGTGTGGTACCTCCTCTGCCACGTATCATGGGCATTTTTAAGCACAGAATTTATCAGTGATAACCTTAGCCTCCATTGGGGTAAAAAAAGTGAAATTCTTTTGATAACCAAAGCAGTTTGCTTCTAAAGTTGATGCTGGGGTGTAAACAGCATGAGTGGGGGACAAAGGAATGAAATATGCCTTAAAAGGCATCCTCCGATGATGTTTCCATAATGCAAAACATTTGTTTCTCTCTGGGATCCCATTGGCGGTTCGCTGGGATTATATTGCCATTTATATTGGAAAGGCAGGCAGCGCAAAAACTGTAGTCTATTAAGAGTTTGTGAGTGTGTGCATGTGTATACGGTGAAATAATATCTAGTGTAATGTGAAGTGACAGTCAAAATTACAGCTTTTCTCTCGCCGCAAGGGTACTTCTTTGCCAAGTATAGTAATATTGTTGTAGCAGTGTTCAAGGTTGTCAGCAATTCTGGCTTACTCTGCAGAGAGTCATAATAGTGTGTGGAAGGAAGGAGCTTCCTGTCAGGGGAAATACTATAATTTTGATATATATTTGTTGGTGCCAAACTGCAATTAAATAGGAGGTGTTGGAAGAAGGTTTTATTTAACCAGCTTGAATTTGTTAATTAATTAGCAAAAACGTGCATTTGGAAGGCATCAAGAAACAGTTCCATGTTGTTCCCATAACCTGATTTCACACAATTGTTTTTTGTTTGTTTGTCTGTCTCTTAAAGAAAAGAAAATACCGCCCCCGCCCCCACCACCAAAATAGCACAGAATAAAATGATTTCAATCATCAAAGGAAGGGAAAAATAAAACACCTTGAATAATCTTATGTATTACATCTTCTTTGGGGGCATTTCTTGATGTGTTAAGCTTTGAAGTTCCACCTTGGTATCTGACATAGTATTTGGAGAAACATCTCTTCTGTGATTTAACTTGTACCTTGATTTGTCTGCGGTTACATTGTAGGACTTTTCAGGTGATTAAAGGAAGAGAAGGTGTCTTGAAGTTTGTGTGTGTGTGTGCGCATGTGCTTGTGTGTGTATTAAATTGCTTATAAAACACTAGTCCATCTCTGTAGTATTGTCTGAAGGATGCTCGTTCCCTCATCTTTTCGTCACTTGGGATGGTAACAAGTTTCTTGGTCACAACTCTTTTACAGTCTCAGGAAAGAATGAGGGTGTCACCAGAGTTCGCTGCAAACTGCTATTCAGATGAAAAATACCTTCTTTTTTGAATAAGTACAAACGCCACGGAAGACTGAAATAGTGACAATATATTAAAAACTCTAAGGCAGTTATGTGTGAAGAAATAAAGAAGAGAAAGGTTGTGTTTTAAACAGGCTTATTTGAGAGTCTTGAAAAAGCACCGTGTGTATGGGGGAGACCTTCCCTCTCATGTTGAGCGTTTTGAAAATTAAGTGAGTTTCATTCTGTAAAAGATGAATCCAATAATGTTTTATAGGATCATAAAATGTGTCTACTTTTGTCTCCATCTTTTATAAAAAGAAGAAATATTCCCAAAGTATATTACAAAAATAATTAATAAGCAACCTTTCATAGTTATTTTCTGAGGTTAATTGTTACCCTAAGAAATCAATTTCAATTTCTTCAGTTTGCGAGACTCATTTCTGATTGGGTGTTTCCAAAAAAGAAAGTGAGTTAAAACACTAAATGGGAGCCTTTATTCCCTAAAGAAAATGCCTTCACTGCGACCATGATTTATCCCGAGCTGCTTGCCCGTGTGTACCCTATGCCAGGAGAAATGTATGGGAAATGTAACAGAGCCGTTCGAATCCAGTGTCGTGGATTGGTTACCGTAAGAAACAAAAGTTGTCTACATATCATTAAAATAAAAATGAGATACCCTTGAGTCTTCACGGAAGAAAATGCCTTGGCCCTTTTTTGCTAACCTTCCTGACCCGCCTGAGGTCGTGTCTCAGGGGAGAAGGGGAGGCAGCCTGAGTCTGTTTTCATGATGATTGCTACTCCTGTCCTGAGACAAAGATGGGCGCAGAGGGAAAAGGGAAGAGAAATGTAACCCTGGAACTATCTCCTTGTGGAAAACAGGAAACCAAAAATGAAGGGAATGAATCCATTTCCCCTCTTTCTGATCTTCTGTAAAAGTCATCAAAATCACAATCTGTTCTCACCAGGCACCTGAGTTTCGTGAGCTGAGACTAGAATGTTCCGGCCCGTTACAGCTAATCACGGCAGGCTCTCCCCAGCTGGGAGAAGACTGGCAGTGGTGGGTTTTCCTCTTGAGTTAAATATGTTCTTCAGGTCCTTTTTTTTGTTTTTCAAAGTTTCTTTCCCCACCTTTAATCTACTTTATCTTTCAGTGCTTGGCTTAGAATCTCATATCAGTTGGAAGGATTGATATTATACATTTATAATTATAACATATAATTATAAGCGTATATTATATATGTTATTTTATATTTATATATTATTATGTTATAATTATTATATATATAATATAACATATATTATTATATTATATTATAATTATAACATATATTAAAACATTGGCATGTTTTAAGATGAACATTTTAACACTTGGGGACATCTAGCAAAGAACACAATAAATTCTAAGGATTGGGTAAGAGAAACAACCAATCAGGGAGTCTGGATGTTGATCCTGTATCTTCAGGATCCCAGCAGATGGCTGGGTGTAGGTGTAGGGAACGTGGGAAGGGCTGAGAATAGTCCTCAGTTAATTAATCAGGATGTTCCCCTTGCACACGAAAGAGTCCAAATTCATACTAGCTGAATTGGAAAGGGTCATTATTGTCTCACAAAATGCAAAGTTTTATGCAGGGGTCAGCACATTTTCTCCTTGATGGAACAAATAATAAATGTTTTTGGCTCTGTGCACCATGTGGCCTCTGTCGCAACTACTCACCTCTTCCCTTGTAGCAGGAAAGCCATCCCAGACAATAGGTAGACTCGTGGGTGTGGCTGTGCTGCGGTAAAAGTTTATTTGTGGATACTGGAATTTGAATTTCATATGTCACAAAATATTCTTCTTCTTTTCTTCAACCATTTAAAAATGTAAAGCAATTTTTGACCTCAGGCTGTACAAAAACAGATGGCAGAGGTCCAGATTCTGCTTAGCGGTCATAGTTTACCGACCCCTGGTTTAGAGTCTAGCTTTTTCCAGAGCTTAAATATGTCATCAGGGCCCCATCTTTATCTAATTTGTTACTTTTGATTATCCTTTATTTGCTCTATTCTTCAAAGGGAATGTTCTCCCTGAGTGGGGATCAAGATGGCCACTGAAAGACTAGCACTTTCCCAGCTTAGCAATCCCGCACCAAGAAGCCACTTCCACCACCCTCCCTGGCACAGAAGCCACAGGAGAACCTCATTGGCCAGGCTTGAGGCAGGCACCACCCTGAATCACGTATGGCCCAGGGGATGGGGCTCTTTAGTCTAGACTGGAATCACATACCCCGCCTCTACACGGAGTCTGGGAGGCCCAGTTCCCTGATGGAAAACTGAGCTTCCTTTTGGCAATGGAAGGGACATGGGAATACATCCTGGGCAGACAAAGCAAGAGCTTCCACAATCCACTGTGATCCTTTTACAGTCTTACACTGTAATTATATCTTTAGATGTTTCTGGAAACATAAGGAAGAAATCCTTTTGGATCTAGCTTCAAAAAGGAGCATTTTGGATGGTCTGCTATCAATGACTGGCAAAGAATGGGTCTCTTTGTAAATTGCACTGCAGGAAGAGCCTTCCAATTTCTATCTCATTGACACCTGCCTTAGGTTCTGTTTCCTGGAAGCAGAGCCCATGGCAGCCTCCTTGTTCACGTGATTTTGGGTGGTTGTGCTTTCAGGACAAGGGGAGGAAGGATGTGACCAGCTTTAGTCTAATCCCATGGGGAGCTCTGGAGTATGAAAGATGTGTAGAGTGGATCCTGCTTGAGACAAGGGCCAGGCTGGCTGGCAGTCAGTGATTAGCCAGTGTGTGGTGGGGAAGGAGGCCGCGTGGACATAGCCTCCCAGGTGAAGCAGAACAGGGAAGCTGTGAGTTATCAGCCAACACTCAAACCTGCTGGGTGCACCTGCTCCGTAGAGGGATCTGAGGTTAGAAGAAACCACTATAATGTGCCAGTCTGCAGTAGAGAGACTACTCTCAAAAAGCGCTCCACCCGTGAAAGGGAGAAGGACGTGGGCATCGAAATACTCTGCAGACAAGCTTTGTACCTGGGTGTTCACTGCCATGCCAAGTATAGGTCTACAACTGACTTTAAACCTTTTCTCCTGCCCTTGGCCTCACAGCTGCCTTTCCACTTTCTGACCTGCTTACTTCAACTGAGTGAGCTTCCAAAAAGTGGAGTTTAGTGAAGCTCAAGGCTTTTCACAATGCTGTGCTAACATCTTCCTTTTTTAATTGAGTAAATATATTATACACAGCTGGGTAGATTGTTTCCTTGCTGGCCTTGCTGCTACAATTTGAAAACGGATACAGTTTTCTTTAACTCACGTAGAACGAATGTGGCAGTTATTCCTGGTTTCCTGCGGCTCTCCTGCTTTAGAAAATGTATTTACATGGACATTTTTGAAGCACTCTTTAAGATGTTGAAAAATTAAAAAAAAAAAAGAAAAACCCTTTCCCCTCCCCCAAACAATAGCTACATTGTGACAACAGTGGGTTGAGCTAAATTCAGCTACGTCAAGGAAGAGCAATAAAAGGAGATAGATTGTTCTCTAAGCTTCACTTTATTGGATATTGTAATTGACATATAGTTGTCATTTATAATCATCTGTCCATTCCTGTGAGTTGGGAGCAGTAAAGTTAATTGTGGCGGCTCATTTGCATTAATCTCACCTCTGAAGGGTACAGTAACCCATTAATATCATGTCATGATGAATTATCACAAATAACATTGAACATATTGATTAATGATCTCTGAGATTTGTATCTCGTTAAAACATTTTGTTAGCTCTTTAAACTTTTAAGCCAACAACCATTGCATGTAGGAGTGGTTTAGAGATCATCTGAGGGGTGGTGGCGGGGAGTGGTGTACATTGCAGGGTCACTGGTTTAAGGAGTTGGACTACCCAGTTCCCATTAGATTTTTTTTTTCCCTTCCAGGAGCCAAGTACATTTTCTTGGTAACCTCCACTTACTTTTCGCCAGATGCTGGTTTCTTCAAAGCAGTGACTTTCTTGATTATAAAGTGGTTCTGATTCTCAACTGGGATGATTTTAATAAGATTTTTTTAAAGTTCTGCTTTCAACACCCTGAATGGTGGCCTCCGGAATCTCTTACCCACCTAGATCTGCTTGCTACTGTGAAGTGCACATTTTTTTCCTCCATTACATCAATATTTCCAAACTTACATGTTAACATAAATGTAGACCACACGTGGAATGAGATGAAATATCGTCATTTAAAATATCACTTACTAACCCTTCATTTTATAAAAATTCATTCCTCTTTTCTTGGGTGCTCTCATTTTTTGGGTGATTACAGAAGATTTTATCTCCTCTGGACATTTCCACAAAACAAATAAACAAACAAAAAAGACTAGTGGAGAAATCATCATATCGGCTACGCATGCCCTATGGGCATTAATAAAATGATGACAAATTCTCTTTAATAAAGCCCTTTGCAGAATTTCCTGGTGAAAGTTTAAATGCAGTAGACACAGTAAATAAAAAGGTTGGCTTGAGTTGAATTACAAACCTTGGACTTTACAGCTTTTTCCTTTATCAGTTGTGAAAGTGATACACTCTGATCTCTCCAACTTGCATATTTCTTGCACTTATGCTTAATATTTGCTGTTTTCTCGAGATAAGTATTTAACAAACGGCAATATTGCGACTGGTCTCCTCTGCTATTTAGAGAAAATGGAACAGATCTTCCTGAAATAAGGAGGCTTGTGAAGATGGTGTCATTAATGCTTGGCTAGCTTGGGTGGTCTTAAGCCCTGAGGGCAACTCTGAAAAGGGGCAAAGTGCAATTGCTTCTGCTTGTCTGTAAGACCTCCGGCCCTGTGAGGATTGTGACCCCCATGCATAGCAAGAAGCCAGCTCCTGGAAGGCAGGAGTAATGGTTTGGCATGAGAAAGGGTTCTGACTTTTAGGAAAAGTCAAGTGCATGAGGAGTGAACGCTGGTGGGGTAAGATGCTGCAATTATGCATTGTTTGTACCATTAGCCAGCAGGTAAGGACAGCATTGCCATTCTGACTTACTCTCAGATGCTTGGTTTTATGGAAGGATCTTAAAACAATAAGCAGACCATATGTGCAGCAATCTTTGGGCCTAAATAGCTAAGGACAAAGTAGATTGCTTCCTTCGAAGAGCCACTTTCCTTTCCCTTCTTTGTCAGTCCTGTAATGTTCCTCACCCACTGAGTATTTAATATCTGTGTTTTCAAATCAAAGAACAAGCTTTTTGTCTCCCTGGATAGTATCTTGTAAAGCCAACCTCTTTATTACTTCACCAGTTTAAGGCTTTATTACTTGCGATCTAAAGCCTGCTAGTGAATTATGCATGTTACAGCTCCCAGCACCTTTGCTACCCACTCTCCCTCCACCTTTCTGGGAGTCCGAAAAGTACAAGGAGATCTCGACGTGTGTTCATTTCCATCCGTGGTATTAATCCTTATTCATTTTAAAAATCTGCTAACGGAAATATTTCCATTCAGCTCATTAATCAATTGTGATTTTCATTCCCTTGTTTTGTAAAAGCTGTTGCAATAAATACTTTTTTCACAAGGCGAAAATCCAAGAGATGGATGCAGCCAGCGTAATTAATTGCACCCAGTTACAGGAGATCAGCAAGTTTGTGAGATTCACATGCTGCTATACCATATGGTTGCCCAGTAGGCGAAAAATTTGATTAATGTTTTGAAGTAGATTTTTTTCAGCAAATATTACAGCCCCAGATGAGGTGTTTTTTTTTTTTCTTTTACTTTCTAGTATTGTTAGATTTAGCTGAAGGAACCAGTCCTCTGATTTAAAGCTTAATATTGTGATCCAGTGAAAACTTAACATGCAATAAAAATTACAGTCTGCCTGTCTCTTGTGGATACAGAAAAATAATGCATTGTGTCTTTGTAATTAAGGAAAATGTGAAATTTAGGTTCTAGAACTTGGTTCTTTTTTGTCCCTTCCTCAAAAGAAACATAACCGTGGTTTTAATTGATGCATTTTTGGTATGATTTATAAGCAATGTATTTGGGCAGACTTTTTTTTTAAAGATTTTTTATTTTTTCCTTTTTCTCCCCAAAGCCCCCAGGTTCATAGTTGTATATTCTTCGTTGTGGGTCCTTCTAGTTGTGGCATGTGGGACGCTGCCTCAGCGTGGTCTGATGAGCAGTGCCATGTCCGCGCCCAGGATTCGAACCAACGAAACACTGGGCCGCCTGCAGCAGAGCGCGTGAACTTAACCACTCGGCCACGGGGCCAGCCCCTGGGTAGACTTTTAAAGCTAAAAGGAAGCAGCGAAACAAACAAAAAAAATGAGACAGTGATCAGCTTCTTATTAATTACATACTCCATACCAATTAGACTAAAAAGTATAACTGTATGTGTCATAGAAAAGTTTAAGCTGTCTCTCCTCTGTTATCCTAAGGTATATTAGTTTCATAGCACTCAAGATATTCATAGTTAATTTCTCCTTATTTAAAAAATATCTCCAGAGTTTTGAATAAATTTTGTAGTTTCTTTACCTTTTTTTTTTTTAAAATTAGAACGACTGTTTTATCTTATGGCTCCTTGTCATGCTGGACACTCACTCCCTCATGTCACTGCCCTGTGGGTGTCATGCTCCAACTTTTCCCTCCAGTTATTGGGAAGGAATCAGCCATTTGGTGATGAGTAGAACAAGATATGGTAGGCCTGACCTTGGCATTCAGAAAAAAACAACATGAAATTCTGAAAACATGTACGAGCTGGTGATGGACTCCATGAGGAAAATAAAACAAAGTTCTCCACTTTGGGGAATGAGGCTTGATGCTTCATACAGGTCAGCCTTTCTGTTTTTCTTTTCTTTTGAAATTTATTAATTTTTAATTGCCTAAGTAACATATAACTCTCCTTAAATCTTAATGGCTGTTTAAATGAACTGTTAGCTCAAGTGGTTAGAGTATGGTCTTTAACCAGGTATCAACCTGGTTTTGAATCTTTTGAGTCTTAGCCAATAGAAAATTCTCTTTTCTGGAGTCACAGTAAATATCCATAACTTTGACCCACTCCTGGTCTAGAGAGATCCTTAGTTCAAAAGGAATTATGTTAGCACCATCAAACAAAACACCAATATTTGCTGATGTCTGCTGTTAAATGTCACATGATTCTTGCTCTCTTTCTCTATTTTGTGTCAAAAACAGTTTAAGGGGTCTAAGTGTCCTCTGCTTTCAGTAGCTTAACAAGGGACTGGTTCAATGAAAATGCAGGGTCAGTGCACAGACCAGGCCAAGAGAGCCATCTCCTCTGATTTTGACTTACTAAGTCAAACCTTTGAGCCAAAAGGTTAGACTGTATTTGATAATTTCACTGGACTAGGTTTCTAATCTTTTTTTTTTCTGATTTTTATGATCAATTAAGGAATAATTTTCCACAAAGGTGTGAAAAGATGTTACAATGACAGCATATTTTTAAAAAGTCAAAAGAAACTAGTACAGCCTGTCTTTCCTAAGTTTGAGCTGAAGCTGTTCCTTTCATTTTCGTTAGGTCACCCATCAGAGATTTTTATATGGAAGCAGTTTTAGAGACACCATTTAAAAAAACATTTCTCTAAGATTTAACTATTTTTTCCCTGTAATTTCGCCATTCCTAGTGCATATTTTTTAACTGTGTAATTTAAGCAATAATTTTTTAATGCCTACTACATTCAAAACCTTTTGTGGGGTCGCCTCAAATTACAGCCTGAGAGTTTTTAAATGAAAAGAAGAAAATACTCTTTAATTTTTATTTAATGTGGCAGGTGAAACAGGAACAATATATGGTCAGTTGGCAGGAGACAATGTGTTGAATTATTTATGAGTTTACTTTTTTTTTTTTAGCAGCGCATACATATATGAAATTCATTACCGAGGGATAGGACAAATGACTTAGGGAAATATTTGAGGGGCTCTGATGAGGGCTAGCACCTTACGGCAATAAAACTAGCATAGATCTATTCATAGCAATTTGATCTTGATGATCTGATTTCTGTTGTGATGATGTGGTTGTGGTTGTCGTTTCAATGAAATGTGTTTGGGAAACACAAGCCTGTTCACATTGCAGTATTTTTTTTCCCAAGGGAGAAGAGTATATTTCTTGTCCATCTTTCACTAGTAGTGCGTACTTGCACATAAGGATATTGCCAGAACAATTATAGCGACCATTTCTGTCCTAGAGGAACCCGATATACTTGCAACATCTCCGTTTATATTTACAAGTCTTCCTTCCCTGGGTATAGTCTTTTTGGAGAGAAAAAGTTCCCAGAATATCAGTTCCCTTAGATGAAATTTCCTTTTATTTGAACTAACCACACTGGATCGTAATTTATAGGCCATATCAGCATACCTTTGCTCAGATAGAGGAATTACCAGCAAGTATCCATCCGTTGGGTGGAGGTTGCTGCATTTTTCAAGTGGGAAAAAATGCAAACAAGTTTAGGAAGAAAAAAAAAATTAGCCTGGGTAGGAAGTAAACAAATTGTCTTTGGGGGTCTCACAATTTGAGTGTTGCCATGCAAAACTAACAGCCAGCGGGCAGGTTCTGCTTTCTCACAAATTCTCCGTTAACACAAGGCGCCTGGGCAGCTGGAGGAGAGAGAGCCGGGGTGCCGGGCTGAATGGGCGGGAAGGCGGCTCTGGCTGAAGTCTGGCCGGGGCTTAGAGTGCTGGAAGGGAAAGCTTTACCTAGTGCTGGCAGCAGACTTTGCCAGTCTGTTTCTTCCTGAGCTTCAGGCCATGCTGATGTGAAAGCTGAATAAATGAGAGCTAATGGTTTTTTATGGCATTTTTAGTAATTTGTTTGGGAATGCTAAGTTGGCAAGAATAAAACCTAAGCGCGGAGAGTTGATTTTTGATGACCCGAAGAAGGCACGTCCCTAAATGACTTAGTAAGGCTCCAGTGGTCTAAGATTGTTCCACGTCAGGGAAAGTATACAGTTATCAGGATTACTTACTAAGGAAAAAAAAAGGGGGGAAAAAAGGATGATTAGGCTACAGGGCAGTGGGCCAGAACAGGTCACCAGCTCCTACAATGAACTGGTCTGAGAAACCTTCCACCTCGGGAATTCAAGGGAGTGCTTGCCCGAAGAATGGGTTCCACTGTCCTGGTGTGACCGGTGACAGGGAAAACACAAAATTCCCATAAAGATAAATGAGCCACTTCGTGAACAAAGGGAAGCATAAGGCATCCAAATTTATGCATACATCCCAGTTACAAAATCAAATTTGCTGTATTTTCTAAATAACCCATATTAAAGCGCAATGTTGCCAAGTCTCGTTTTCTTTCCTGCCAGCCTGGAGGGTCTGGTTTTTTGAGGAGGTACTGAAAGAAATAATATGGGCTATCGAGAGAAGTGCTATTTACTGGACAGGTGTTTTTGTAAAGTTTTCCCAGCCTACAGTGTAATTCCATATATCACAAATTTAAGAATATTCATTGACATTTTTAACAGTCACTTTCTTTTCATTTTCCTGGAGAATGAGGCAGTTGTATTTTCTTTATAATCAGAAATATGTCAACCCATGAATTCAGTTAAAGGTATATAAAGTCACTTCTGTTAATTCTTTAAAATGTAATTGCTGCACATGCATGCGTACATATTTTCATTTTCATCTGCCTGTATTTTTTTTTCTCCCTGTGATGTGTTTAACTAACTGATGAAAAGTAGTTCAGTACCTACCTGTTTAACACATACCAGTTCTGGGTTTCTACATTTGAAATTTTATCAGATGGTTTGGGTTTGGTCGAACGAAAGTCGTACTGGCAGCGTTTACTTAGGGAGCCGTCTCTGAACTCACATGTCAATATCTGCCCACGTGTTTACTTGTAATTAAAGTTAAGATGCTTTAGAATGGCTTTACCATTAATCTAAAAACAGAGTCGTTTCCTGGTGAATGATGTATGACAGTTTGCCTTGTGCTTCCTCTGAAAAGAGAATTGTTCTTGTGGCATTGTTACAGAGAACAGCTTTCCTGTAGAGCGCACGGTCTTAACTGTTTCAAACTCCTGTTGTTCGGTAAATCTGTCAGAAGGGTCTGCAAAGGACCATATTTATGAAGAGAGTGTAGAGTGGTCAGTCTAAAAAGCTCCTTAGTGTAGTACTTTGAATTTTAAATTACACACATAATTCAAAGGTAATGTAACTTGCCGTGTCGGACTTTAGTCCATTCCGTTAAATGGAGAAAAATGACTGACGTGGGGAATGACTTATTGATTCTTGGTGGGAAAATGACTTCTGTAATATAGGAAGTATGGTAAAAGGAATAGCTTAATTATTTAGGGAGCACTTTTCAAAATATGCTTTTACAGCAGTACAAATTGTGTATATACAAATTGTACAACTAGGTTTTTTTTTTTAATTCTTTCTTAGAGGAAAGTTATGAGAAGGCTTATATTATTTACTTGCTAAGGCAAAGTTTAATTTTGCTTGAACTCCTATAGGCTACAGCTAAGAAAGATGTAAGCAGTAATAAGAAGTTTCTAAATGCCTTAAAAAATATGCCTCGTTCTAATTGCCATTTCTTATTTACATTGTACTTAGACTAGCATTAGGAGAGCTTGACTGCCAAGATTTGCAAAATATACTTCTCTCTCTCTCTCTCTCTTTGGTTTATGATGTTTTTCAACAGTGTCATGAACTCACTTAATCTGATTTCATCAAGTAAATATATGGGAAGTTGAGATGACATATTTTAATCTGGCATTTGAGGAAATATTCATAAAATATCAGATAAAATATTTATTTTGGCCTTTTCTTTCTGATCTCTCTTTTGATTCAGTGTGTATTCTTTGCTTAAGGTCCACAGTCTAATGTCACTTTGACTGCAGTTCACAGTGTTGGCAGCCTTTCAGATAAACAGCATATTTGTGGTTAATTGGTTGAACATGTTCTATAATTATAATTATATTAAAACCTTAATGTGCTTGAACATTTGCCCACCGAAGGCCACTTGCGTGAACTACGTTATGTTTCTGTCATTATAACTGAGCTGGCTGGGGGCTGATGTTCAGCCATCAAGGTAGGACAAGGAACCTGGGACTAACACAGAGGCTTCTCATTGTTTCTGTCGGAGACCGCTGTTTGGATAGTTTTAGAAGTTGACCATGAAAACTGCCCTCTGATTGTAACTTGGATCCCCAGGTTTCAATCTGTGGGCTAACGTTTCTTCAGATTTTCAAAAAAGATTGGCTTGGCTTTTTATCAAAGTTACACAACGGCTGTAAAAAGCAAAATTAGCACTTTATCAAGTTTGGAGCACATTGCCAAGGCCACCAGGGAGCAGGGAGAGTCCCCAAGGACCACTGCTTGGAACTCGGCAAAAAGCCATCTTTGAAATGAGCAGAGAGGTCTGATGGCCAACAGCTGAGGGAGGGAATTCCTCTGTTCTCCCCTTTAGCCATAGCTTTGGATTGACATAGTGGTCTGGCGGCCCCTGGACTTATCAGCCAAGAATCCCAGCTTCTTCCTTCTGGATATTCGGCAACTGTTACAGGGTACCTTTCCCCGGGGGAATAGTATAAATCAGGGTCCATGAACCCCCTGTTTTTGTATAGCCTGAGGATGGTTTTTCCACTTTTAAATGGTTAAAAAGCAGAATCAAGAGAAGAATACTATTTCATAACACGTAGAAATATATGAAATTCAACTTATAATGTCCATAAATAAAGTTTTATTAGAACATGCCCCACTCAGCCCTTTATGTGTTGTCTGTGGCTGCGTTCATGCTCTCAGGGCAAAGTTCAGTCCTTGCAGCAGAGACGTTGTGGCCCTCAAAGCTGAAAATATTTACTATCTGGTCCTTTACAGAAGAAGTTTGCCATCCCTGATCTAAATGATGTCCTTCAGTTTCTGTCTCCTACCAGAATGATAATGTCATGATGACAGTGGCTACTCTTGTTCCAGTGCTTGGCCCATAGGAGGGGATTTTGGCTGGATAAATGAATGAATGACCGCACCAAAGCCAAGAGTACACAGATGTCTGTCATTTTCTTATCTTTGGCCCAACAGCTGAACAGAGTTTATAAAAATCTGAAAATCTGTTTCCAAACATGTTTGAATTGATTTTTATGGTCTTTTAATTAACTCAATAAAAATGGCAACAACACAGCAATTTTAAGAAAATAACAGAGCCAAGTATTTTTTTTTATAGCTATGCATGCAGTCCATATTACACCCACATGCAGTATTTATGTGGTACAAATAATTATCTCTTGGACTTAGCATCCTTTAAATTAGGATTTATTTAAAAGATTATGTTCTATATCATTAAAAAAAGAAAGAAAAAAACATTCTTCCCAAATTTATTTATATGATGGAGCAATTCTGGCACTGCAAAATACAGCAGGAAATTCCATTAAGTTTAAATGCGCTGCCCTTACCCTAAAGTATTTGGAGGGACTCATAGCAGAGCCAAATGGATTCAGACAGATCCCAGTTGCATTGCTGAATGTGCACTTCGTCAAAATACTTTGTAAGGTTTTCAAGGATGGGTTAGAATGGTGAGGATTGCAATTCAGAACCTTCAGGCCAGTGGTGCAGGCCAGAGGTTTTCTGCCAAGACGTTAGAAAATTCTAGAGCCTCATGAAGACACCTCCCCCTCCCTCCCAACCCTTTGGGCACACTCTGGTAAAGTCAACATTTCTTGCTGATGCCTTGGCCTGTGAGCCACTTCGGCGTGTGACATATCTGAGCCTTTCCTCTGTCTGACTGAGGCCAGGTCCACCCTGCACTTTGGAGTCAGACCAGAGCATAAACCTTGCTTCCCCCACTTACTAGCTGTGTGGCTCCAGGCCGGTGACCTCACCTCTTTGAGCCACTAGTTAACTCAGCAGCAAAATGGGGATCTCACACCTACCTCTTAGTGTTCCTGCAAGGATTAAGAGGGAGGATGTGGGTAAATCACCCAGGGAGCTGTCTGGTGTATACTAAGCAGGCAATAAAGATTGGTTATCCTTGCTTCCTTGCCTGTCACTCCTCTGAGTCTAGACTTCTTTAGAAGCAGAAATCTAGAGAAATGGTCTCTCGTCTTGTTTATCTTCTGTGACAGCCCAGTAACCTTTTGCTGGGTTGTGTGTTCTCCCTTCCCTCCTTTCTCTCTTCCTCTTCCTTACAGTGGGTCTACGATCTGTGGGTCAGTTTCCTCTCCTCCAAGCTGGAATAGGGCAGTTGGGCATTCTTCCCATCTCCCAGGCAAACGGAAGAATTATTATGTCACAGAGTAAAAGCCATTACTGGGTACCCTCTGCTCCAGCCTGGTCTGGTCAATTCTGGCAGGATCTTATCCAAGCGCAAGAGAGCCTTTGTTTTCATTGATACCCCCCTAAAAGGTGATCACAACTTTCTTCAGGATCCTTTCACGTTTAGCAATTTGGCTCCCCACACAGTCCTATCGTCCTGCTTTCTATTCGTCCATCCCTCTGCTGCTGATCCCTGGGTAGGTCAGCTCCCCTTTCTCCTTGTCCAGATCCCTCAAATGGAGCCTTCAGTGTCCTCCTTGCCTTAGGAGTTGACTTCCTCTGGCGAGTCCCCTACTGCTTATACAGTTGAGTCTTCTCTGGACTTAGTGTCTTTGTGCCAAGCCCAGTGAGTTGGAGACACAGACACTGAGACAAACTTCTTGCCTTAAAGAGTTCGCAATTAAGAAGCCCCATCCTCTCATCAGTGTTGTTGTTCATGATCTGCCGCTGCCTGGAACGCACCCATTCTGGGAAGACCCTTCTCTAACCTTGCTACTTTCTACTTGTTCTGTAAGATTCAGTTCTGGTGTGCGTGTGACTGACTCCCTCCCACCAAAAAGAAAGTTCACCAGTCATCCACTCTTTATGTTCCTTATGTGGATTTCCATTTTGTACTTATCTTATTGTATTATAATTATCTATTTGTGTATGTGTGTCTGCCACTAGACTGTGAGCTCTCTGAGAAGGTTGGGGTGATCTGATGTAGTTTTGTGTTCCCAGCATGAAGCAAAAACAAAGAAAGATGCAAAGAAATAAGAGCTTGATCAATGTTTGTTTCATAATTGTATGAGTGACTCACCATTAAATGAACAAACAGATAAATGAATGAGTCAAGAACAAGACCTGGCCCATGGGTGACATGCAGCTTTCTACTTGGGGCTCACAGCAGAAGGCTTTCAGATCTCCTGGTAGGCTTTGCTCAGGAGTGTGGACCATTCCTTGCGTAGGACACATTCATCTTGGCCTGTTTCATAGTATCATTGGGGCCACTACAGGGCTGGTGGTTAGAACCTGGAGGAAATTCAGGGGTCTCATGTCATCTTGGCTGAAGATGTATCATCTACAACTTTACAGATGAGATAGGCTGGAGTGGAGAGAGGCAAGGATTAATCCAGACAGAAATGTGCAGATCAGCTGGGTCGGATGTCGTTTTCTGGGGAGGGAGGCACAGACTGTTGGAGAGTTTAAGAGCAGTAGGGAGGGACCACTGGAGTTTCTGTGCAGGATCTTAGAGGAGATTGCATCATTATCTCCAACATTAGTTATTTATATTATCAGACTAAGGCACTGGTTCTCAAACTTGAGCGTGCACCAGGATCCCCTGGAGGGCTTGTTGGAACACACATCACAGGCTTTAACATACAGAGTTTCTGATTCAGAACTTCTGGAGTGGAGTCCGAGGATCTGCAATTCTAGCAATTTCCCAGATGATGTCGATGCTGCTTGTTTGAAGATCACACTGGCTTCAGGGCTCTGCTAATTTCAGCTCGAGAATACTAACTCATGGAATAAGATTCCGCAACTTCTTTAGTCGTTAGTTGGGTAGAATCTTACTTTCTGAGTATGAAAAACCTCAGTTACTTTAGTAAAATACTTTTGCCATCATTGCTTTTAAAGCAGCCCTCTGAAGTGAGGAAACCAAAAGTAAGACTCTTTTATGGAGATAATTTCTTGTAAATATGAGTGCTGCATCACATTTGGAAAATACAAAAAGCCCTACTTTGAACTTATTTTGTTCAATCTACCTGTATTCTTTGGTGTTTCCAAATAAATTGGATGTACCTGCCACAGATGTTGGCTTTGTGGTAATACTACTTTTCTACATTAAAAAAAATCCTGAAATGAAAATGTAACTTAGTCTTATTATTGTAATCTCCACTTGCCTTTTTTGCATGGATCGTTTGTTTGTGAACTGGTTGTTTCAGGAAGGGCTCAAAGGTAATTTCATGGTTTATAGCATTTATATTGGCGCCTTTAATGAGCAAAACATATTGTTTTCTAATACACGAAATGAGGAATTCACATATATATATTATTTTCATTTCCTAATATTACATGTATATCAAGTTCAAGACGTTGAGAACAACCATGTAAAGAAATTATACTTCTATACACAGGGGAAATATGAAAGTTTGGTAATGCAAAAAAATAAAAAATTAAAAATCAACATTTGTAGGCTTATGAGATGATTTTATTTTTAATGAATCCAAATGATAGCAGGGAGCTGCTGTTGTGTTTGTGCGTTGTACAGCAATTCATATCTGAAAACACGGTAACATATGGCTTTGTTGTTATTTAGTTTAGGAATTTATGCACCTAAAGGAGTTCTGAGAGCTCTGGGTCTCATTCAGATGTTGTGTACAGCAACTAAGCAAGATAAGCTGGAGCGGGGAGTTTCCCCGGGTTATTAAGATTTGACCAATTCACTTTTTTGTTGGTGGTGTTTATTAAACTCAAGAACTTTTTTGCATATTTGTTAATGATTCTCTTCCCTCTTTCTTATTATGCTTTAGAAGGCTGAATTGGTGAAATTTTTTGGCCCAATAAAAATATGTCCTGGATTGGGAAAGAGTACAAGCTTCTTTTTCTAGCCCTGGAGTGAGGTGGCTCTCTGGCCTCCTGGTTCATTTGATGTCCTGGGGAGTCATTGACACCCACACACTCCCAATCACGAGACCTTTCCCTCCCATCCAGATTGTGTTTGTTTTATGGCTCTCGCACAGAGCATGCAGCTGTGTAAACCCGAGAATGGTTTCTGCACAGCTTTGATCTTTGCATGGATCAACAGTTGCCCTCCGTCCCTGAACCCTGTTCCACGGCCCCTGTATTTCTTGGATTTTTCCATTTTCTGGTAATTACGACATGGCGTAGGGAGCCTTCTAACAGCATCCCCAGTGACTCTGGGTGGAGAATTTGAAAGAAGCACCTTAAATCTGTCATTTGTAGGGCCCTATTACGAAGTGATTTCCATTTGATGCCAAAAAGATATGCCATTTAGTTTCCTCCTAAGAGGCAAACTGACACTTTCAAGTAGACTGCTTGAAGATATTCTGGACTGAATAAATGTTTATGGAACAAATACAGTGTTGTCTTTTTTTTAATTCCTGAAAAGTTCAGTCCTTCCACACACCATGGCTTGATACCTCTGTCGGAAATGGGCTACCCGGCTGATGCAGTGTGGCATTACTTTTCAATCAATAAGCCGGGTGCCTATGCATGGGGGGATTTAAAGGTCATGGCGCCAGTCCTTACAGTCTAGTAGGAGGAAAAGATCCTTGCTTTAAAGGCCTCAAACTAGGTATGAGGCAACTCTGCGGGGGCTTCTGGAGAACGAGCCATCATGTCCGTATGGAGTGATCATAAATGGCTTACAGAGCCAAGCCCTAAGGCCTAGGCAGGATGTTGAGCTAAGAGATGAGAAGAGGTCTTTCCAGGCAATAAGAATGTCATGGAAGGCCACAGATGCCAGAGTAGATAAGACTTTGGAGTTTCCAGATTCAGATCAACTTGGATTTGAATCTTGGCTCTGCCCCTAACTGTCTGTGTGATCTGGGGCAATTTGCTTAATCTTTATGAATCTTAGTTTTCTCACTCACAAAATGGGATTAATAATGGTCTCTGCCTTGTAGATTGAGAGAATTAAACAAGACAATGCATGTAAATTGTTTAATGCTATCTCTGGGACATAGTCAGCCCTCAATAAATGGGAACTTCTACTCCTGCTACGCTGCAACTATTCTTCCTATCCTTCCCCTCCTCTTCCTTTTGATAAAGGTTTACTCCAGAAAAGATGAACTGTCTCACAGCCTGCGTTCTGGTTTGACAGGAGCCTAGGAGATGTATGGAAGAATATTCTGAGATTAAGTTAAACAGTGAGTCTCCACAGTCTGGGGTGGAGCCATATCCTTATCAGTGTCCCCAGAACCCAGAAGAATGACTTTCAGAGAGAAAGGCTTTTACCTGGAGGATTTTGAATGCCTGAGTGAAGCTCAGTGGGTGACACAAAGCAGCCATGTTCTGTGGCCCAGTTGATTGAAAGTGGAAGCCGCCTTCTTGTTGTGTAATCCCAGGAATGAGCTCTTCCCCCCGGTACCTGGCATCTTCTCACCCTCAGAGTCATAGTTATACGTGTGTTCTTGACCTCTTGGGTATAGTGAACCCCAACTACCTACATTTATTAGTGAAACCAACCAAGAAGAATGAATTGGGCCTGAAAGTACAAACCAACACACAGAATCAGTTTACATCGTTGCCCTAGTTTCTAGCATGTCTTTTGAGCTGTGGCTGGAAATCTCATTTCTTATCAAGCGGGTCATCAATGTTGCAATCTTAGAGCTGGGCTAAGATTTGGGTCAAGTTGTCTCAACTGCTGTGTGGTGAGGTTTGGCAGGAACCATCTCACAGAGTCCAGGAGATGGTGGAGTCTAAAATTCCTGGCCATAGTATTGCTTCATCTCTTGGGGCTGCTGTGATCGAGACTTTGAGAAGCACAGATGGTTACATTACTTGTAGGGACAGGGCCTAAAACAGAAGGAATTGAGTAGAAGTTAGGAGACAGCTTGATTTTTTACAACAGTAATCATGAAGTCTGTTCAATTTTCTTTTCTTTTGAAAACCTAATTGAATCTTCTGGAAAGTATATACATTTAGGAACAATTTCCTGGGGAGTCTTCATAACTTTTTTGTCCCTTTTTTTTTTTTTTTGACATCTCTAAATAGTTCTTCGTGCAGTGGCATTACTAATGGCTTGACTTTTTCAGGAAATGATTCATTACTTTATAATTTCAATTCACTAACCATTTTCAGCCATGCAATAAATTTAAATCCTTTACTATCAAGATAACATTTTTTTTTCCTGTCACTGTGATATAATGATTGGAAACCATTTTTAGAAGTTGACCCTTTTGGGGACAGCTCTTAGGGATTTGTCCTTTGTACAAGCACATAACTTGTAGGGTGTCAGTGTTTCCAGGGCAGGGGCCCCATGCTTCAGATTTATACGTTTTTCTAAAAGCCCAAAATAATGCCCTTTACAATAAGTGTGAGAAAGAGTTTATTGGGTGAATGGGAAAGAGGAGAATGTTTATTTGAAGTCTGTGGCTCTGAGGAAAATCATTTCCAAAGAACAAAGGAGGAAGGAAGGATAAAGTCAATTGATAAAGGATTCTTTACCCTCCTGAAAATTGGCTATGAATTGGGCAAGGTGGTCAACGCAGTGGTGCAGTATATTGTAGAGAGGAGCCCTGGGATCCGTCAGGTCCCTTCATCTGCCTCTAACTTGCTGTGTGATTGTGGGGAAGTCACTGAGTCTCTCTGAGCCTCAGTTTCCTTATCAGTCAGATGAAGGAGTGGGTCTAGTGTTCTAGGGATATGCTGAAAAAGGCCCCCAGGCTAGGAATCTCAGCAGGTGCTCTCTTCTCTACATTATTAGCTGGAGTAATTCTCACTTTATCTCCATTTTCCACATGGGACTTCTTTAAAAAAAATTAATTAAAACACTGAAGTTCAGAAAAATAACAGGTTTTTAAACATTTTGTTATGAAAATTATCAAGCATACGGAAAATTTAAACAGTACTGTAGGAGTACAATGAACAACCATATGTCTGCCACCTAGATTCAACAGTTGCTAATGTTTTGCCATGTTTTGTTAGTTTGTCTATCTTTCCATCTATCAACCCATCCATCTATCCATCTACCTTTCTGTAAATCTAATCATCCATCCATCCACTCATCCATCCATCCAACCACCCACCCACCTACCCACCCATCCATCCATCCATCCATCCGTCTGTCCATCCATCCATGCATCCACCTATCCATATATGTAAGTTGCAGTCATTGACACACTTTACCATTAATACTTTGGCAGGCATCTCCTAAAACTAAAGACATTATTCAAAGTAATCACATTTATCATGGTTATCATGTCTATGAAATTGATAATAACTTACTAACATAAAATAATACATAGTCTGTACCCAGATTTACCTAGTTATCCTCAAAATGTCTTTCATAGCTTTTGTTTTTAATCAGGCTGTAGTCAATCAAGGTTCACAGATAACATTGTTGTCTTTTTAGTCTGTTTTAAGGAGAGTATTTTTAAGGGATTTGGGGTCATAGGGAAGGCCCTGTCTGGATATGGTAGATACTGCCAATTACCTTTTTCAGCTAGCAAAGCTTTTCTTTATTTCTTGATACTTTTATGTTATTTAGGAAACTTAATTTGTTGTACACTTGTACGTTTATGAATCTTGTTTTGACTTCCAACCAAGCTGAGACTGACTGTGAGAAGGATTTCTTTTGGTGAAACTTGGGAGGAGAGAGAAAAAACTCTGTTAGCTCAGATTGTGGGAGGGCACTGTGTTTATCTCAGGCAAAATAAAGCTCCTGTGGGCTTTGTGCCGCAGCAGGTGAGACAAAAAAGTTGCGGAAAGGAAGATTCTAGTCTTGGGTTAAGAAACCAAGCCCTCCAAGCCCTCAGGGCTGTTTGCTTATGACTACAGTGCCAGAAAGACAGACAAATGTAGATCAGAACTCCCTCTTATCAGCGACACCTCATCTGGGGAAGAGGGGGCCCTGGATGACAAGCACACCTCCCAGCCTCATGAATGCCACTCAGCGTGGTAGAACTAAGTTCTTCTCTCTGCTTTAGGGACGGTATTTGGCATAGCTTAGGTCACAGAGAGGGAACTAATATGCCCACAGGTTGCTTTATGCATCAAAGTAACTTAGTCTAAAATTAGATGAGCTCTTTGAGAGGGTTCATCATCCTCCCAGGGTCATGAAATTTGACAGGCAAATATATCACTTACGAAAGTCTTAGGACTAGCCTTCAACTCCCAGACTTTCCTTCTGCCTCTTTGCCTCCCCTCTTTACCTTTTTCTTGGCCCAGCCCAGGGACAAGCCATAGTTTTCCGTGTGACTTCCAGAGAAGAAAACTCAGTGACGTGTTCCTCACTGTCAGTAGACATTGCCTACTGGCAGACATGTTTTGTTTTGCCCACACAATGACTTTAAGAAATTGCTGGAATGTATCTAGAAATTGAGAGATTTCATATAAATGTGGCTTTCCCATTGGATTTGAAAATTGGAAGAAGAGGGAACAATTGTCTGGAGCTGAGTAAAGGCGTCAGAAGGGCATGTGGTTTCTAGTTTTCCATAATCTCCACCACTCCCTATTGTTCCCTTTCCCAATCTAAGCAGTTTTCCTCATTCATTCTTCTGTTCCTCTAACCTGCTTTCAAAATACCAGGAGGAAAAAGCCATGTAACCTATGAATGAGTCCTTGGGCCACTTAGAAGTGAAATGAGCATCTGAGAAAAAGTGACTGACAATATGGAGAAGAAAAGCTGTGGAGGGGTCGGTCCCATGGCCGAGTGGTTAAAGTTCCATGTGCTCCGTTTAGGCAGCCCAGGTTCACAAATTAGGATCCTGGGTGCAGACCTACTCCGTTTATCAGCCATGCTGTGAAAGCATACCACATACAAAGTGGAGGAAAATTGGCATAGATGTTAGCTCAGGGCTAATCTTCCTCAAGCAAAAAAAAAAGCTGTGGAATCTTCTGAATAATTGCTGGGATATTTAGATTTTTTTTTTTAAAGATTCACACCTGGGCTAACAACTGTTGCCAATCTTCCTTTTTTTTTTTAAGGATTGGCACCTGGGCTAACAACTGTTGCCAATCTTTTTTTTTTTTTCCTGCTTTATCTCCCCAAACCCCCCCTGTACACAGTTGTATATCTTAGTTGCATGTCCTTCTAGTTGTGGGATGTGGGACGCCGTCTCAACGTAGCCTGACAGGTGGTACCATGTCCACGCCCAGGATCCGAACCCTGGGCCACCGCAGTGGAGCGCGCGAACTTAACCACTTGGCCACGGAGCCAGTCCCGATATTTAGAATTTTTTTCCTCCCGAGTTCCCTCTGGAAGAAAGAACCCAGCTCCCGTGAATTGATTACAAGTTACTAGCCAATTCCAGTTCCAATCATCGTGAAACTGAACAAATCTATGGTCCTCCATGGAGCTTGAACATATGAGCAGTTTTTTATTTTAAGGATGAAAAGTCTCTCTCTTGTTTTTGGTAATAATATAATGGCAGAATGTCACTCACCCACCACTTGGGTGTCCGAGAAGGACTGTGGGTGCCGTGCAGCCCACATTAAACAATCAGCCCTTGAGGGTCGATGGTTCAAGTTAGTTTGAAATGAGAAATTGCCAGTGACCTGAAACCCATCATTATTAACCTTGTGGCACAACATCACCATAACCAGTAGTCAACTCTCATTTTTTATTTTCTTTTTTTCGGTTGGAAGAAAGGCTTATTGATGAAAGTTGGCTCAGTTCTTTTTGTTTAAGTTAAGTGGTCGGACCACCAAGAAGAATTACTTTCCTTTGATTGGGAACAGGTCCTAATACAGATGTCCTTCACATGGCCAATCCACTTTTGCTGGTACACCCCACAATTGATTCGAGCTGTGTTTATATATAGACACCCGCCCACAGAGACTGTGTGGAGAAGCATCTGTGTGTCACTGCCTAAGTCTTCCAAAGGAATTACCCTTTAGTAATTCATGTTTTTGTAGCTTAAGTGCATTTATAATGAACAAATGAATGGTTTCTTTCTTCATCCAAAAATGGAACAAATGACAAAAAGAAAATATGAGGTAGGAAGGATTTTGGGAAATGCATTATGGAATAATAGTATGCATGACATCCGTGGACATTTTATGGTAGAAGATTCTGGAAGGGTGAGTCCAACTCTTTCCAGATGTGGCTCCATTGGTTGTTATGTGTTGGCTGGTCAGGCGATCAGGGTCCCCCTGAAGCTTTTCTTTCCCCTGTGGCAATTGCTGTTTAAGAATTCTGCTTTGTGGCACCCACAGAAGTCCCCAGAGTTACATTAGCATTCATCCGAGCACCCTTCCCAAAGACAGGCCCCATGTAGCCTCAGCTATTCACTCTACTTATAATGTTATTTCAGTGTGATAGGCATGCTTCCATTTGTGACAGAAGAGTACATTTCTTAGTTTTGATCAAAGAGTTGAGAAACTTGAACCCCACTTCTTCCCACAAATCCCAGTGAATCTCACTTCTTCCCACAAATCCCAGTGAACCCCACTTTTTCCCAAAATCCCCAGTAAACCCCACTTCTTCCCACAAATCCCAGTGACCCCCAGTTGTATGGTGTGTCTTTGAGTAGCCCACTCTCTTTTTCATTTTAGGCTTCCAGATGTTATCTCTTTCATGACCCATTTCCAACCTCCTTTTTTTCCCTTCAGAGTTTCCCTTGACAGCTTTCCATAAAGTCAGATAATGGTAAGAATCCATCAGTATCTCTAGCTTTTTGATCCTGTACAATTATCCTGCTTTACAGGCCCCAGCTAAGCACTTAAGCTGAGCCTGTTAGAAAAGGTGTTTTTTTACAATGTAAGGAACTACATACTGCTCATCCTCTTCATTGCCAGCACAATGCCTGGTGTTTGGTAAATACTTGAGTAAATGAATGAAGTACTGAATAATGCAGGCTGAATAATTGCCCCCAAAGATACCCAGCTCCTAATGCCTAGAATAGGTGAATGTTACCTTATATGGCAAAGACGACTTTGCTGATATGATCAAGTTAAGGATCTTGAGATAGAGAGATTATCCTAGATTATCCAGGTGGGCCCTAATTATAACCATAAATGTTTTTATAAGAGGGAGGCAGAGGGAAATTTGACTAAAGAAAAGGAAGAAGACCATGTGACAGTGGAAGCCGGGGGAGAAAAGGTGATGCAGCTGTGAGCCAAGGAACGCAGACTGCCTCCAGAAGCTAGAAGAGGCAAGGAACAGATTCTGCCCTGGAGCTTCCAGAAGGAACTAGCTGGTTGGCGCTCTGATTTTAGCCCAGTGAGACTGTGGACTCTTGACTTCTAGAACTGTAAGAGAATACATTTGTATTTTTTTAAGTTCTAAGTTTGTGGTTATTTATTATAGTAGCCGTAAGAAACTAATACAAGGACAAATGCTAAGATCACAGACAGGCGGGATTCCCATTGACTGGGCCCTCGACCTTCCTTTTCATGAGAAATCTTACTGATTGCTTCCTTTCTTTCTCTTCTTCTTCTTCAGTCCTTTTACTGAACAGATACTTACTGGATGTCTACAATATTACAGGTTGCACCTTAAAAAAAAAAGTCTCCTTCTAGTTAGCATAATGTAGATTCTGGTCAAGCACCATGACCCTAAGGCTTCAGAACCAAGACCGGATCCCATGTGTGATGTCCCAGGCTGTGGCAGCTGATGGAAGGAAGGGAGCCCAGTGGAATCTGCACTGACTGGGGTTCACCTTCCCATGGGGCCTACAGCGGACCCCAGCCTTCCCAGTCAAGTCTTAATTTCTCTCTAATTATAAGAGACTTAGAAGTAGACAATCTGGTTTGGGAGCCCAATTCCATGATGCCATCAGAGACCACAGCTGCCTTAGTCTTTCCACAGAGCCATTCTTAGGGTGTGGCTACTCAGCCTCCCGGCTCCACATCTGTTTTCCAGGCAAGAAAGATGGGAAAAGTGAAGGGCAAGAGGTGCATGTCAGTTTACCCCATGAATTCCTCCAGGATGTCAATGGCCAGAATCATGTCACATGGCCACCCATAGCTGCAAGGGAGTTAAGAGAGTCGTGATTGTTTTTTACTGGGCATGTGGCTATCCAGGACTAAACTGAGGTGCTGTTAATAAAGAGGACAGAGAGAATGACAAGAGGGCGCCATCCAGCAGTGTCTGCCTCAGTAGTCATGAACCCTGGCTCTGAAGTCAGGCAGATGCCCTGGGTTCATATCCTGTCTCCACTACTTGGACCATGACTTATTACTTAACTCTTCTCCGTCTGAGTGTTCTCTTCTGTAAAATGGGGATAATAATTGGACTTATAGTAGGATTATTGGAGGGATTAAATTAGGTCATATGTGTGCAATACTTAGAATAATGACTGGCATTATTAAGCATTCAGTAACTGTCACAGCTGTGAGCATCATGGTTATTGTCATTGTTTTCCCTTCCTCCCCCTCCCCCGTCTTCTTCTTTTACTCTTCTTTATCCATCATCATCATCACCATCACACTCATCATCCATAGCTACTCCCTCATGCCACCATGATAAACCTATATGTGGTTTTTTTTGTGATCATATATCCAAAGGAATACAGCATTTTCCATAACAACATTCATTTAATATGTTTTCTTACTAATGAATTTCTTTGAGCTACACATAGAACCTACTGAAATTGTTTGTGGCTTTTCTAGAAAATCGCCCTCCTGGGCCCTGGATCTCACCACATGGCACATATTTGGTGTGTGCACACACTTGCACACATGCACACCAGCACACACAATGTTTGTTGACCGAATGAATTAATTTTTCACTGAATAACAAGCACGTGATGATTATATTCCTTGTGGAGCTAATTTGTTCTTATGTCTGAGAGCATGGCCAAATCACGAGATTGATGGCTTTGGCTGTATATCAAAAGGGCTTTCCATCACAGCTGATGAGTGGACCTGAATCTGTAATAGTACTAGTGGTCATCATAATGCTGTAACCCCCACCCCTACCTCTGGCATGTATAGGGTGCACGCCATGTGCCGGTCTGGGTGGAAAAGGCATGCATCGGCTCAGTGCGTTTGGCATCTCTCTGGGTGGGGGATTTACATGCCTTCTTGCCCTTGGGACTTGGCTTGCACTAGCATGGATGGGGCTGGTGAGAAAGGAGTTTTTCTCACCCTTGCATGCTCTCACATCCCTCTCAGCCCGGCTCCACCCCTATCTAATGTTTTAGCCCCTGAGAGAACCCAGTTAAAGTTCCAGGGAGAGATGAACCTAAATAGTGGAGACCGGCAGCCATCTCAGAAGGCAGGAGCACCCTTGTTGGCACTCCAGACAAGAGTCAGGCATGGCATCAGAGTGGACATTCAGGAAGCTCCAGGGAAATGAGCCCCGAGAGTACATGAGGGCCAGCGTCTTGCCTGTGGTTTGGGGGAAGATTTCAAAGCCCTCGGGCTCTTAAAGTCTGACTTAATTTGTGATTTGTGAGCAGTTTTCCAGAAGACTTGGGGAGCAGATACGAGACTTCTGAAAAATACCAGACATCCCGAGGGTTAAAACAAGGGAGGAGAGGGTGTGGTTTGAGCAGTTTCTGGCAGCTTTGCAGACATTCATTATCTGTTGGTGTCAAAGCACGGTCGGACTGGTTGTTTTGCTATTGATCATGTTCCCTGTATGTCTTAGGCTCATTTTTTTTGGTAATACAGGCCCAACGTGTATAAACAAATTCCTTTCTTGATCTTCTAAGCAGCGAATGCTTAACAGATTCAGGCTTGGAGAACTTAGTTCCTACCACAAGCTCCAGAATGGAGGATTTATCACTGGAAGGGAGACAGAAGGTATGCAAAAGATACTCAAAGTGTCACTTGCTTCGCCTCCAGGAGCACAGGCAGATGCCGTGATCCCTCTGTAGTTGTTGGACTATGAGCTGTTTTCCTTCCTGGGGAGATGGGTGTTAACCGTTTCGTGACTGGAACTGCTGAAAGAAGCATGCAGTGTGCCCTGGGCACACGTGTGTGTGTAAGGGGATGCAGACTAGGAAGCCTAGAGAGTGCACACTCAACTGATTATTGTGGTTACCTCTATAGGAGGGGTGGGGAGTGGGAAAAGGGCCAGGACTGAGAGCTGAGGGAACCTTTAGCCTTGTTCAGAATGCTTGACTTTTTTTAAACGAGGAAATGTGTTCATGTATTGCTTATGTAATAAAAATTATTTTTAAAAAGTAGCCCGGGGTGGGTGGGGGGGGGGGTGTTAGTTTTCCATGAGTGCTGTAACAAATTACCTTACACTTAGTGACTTGAAACAACACAAGCTTATTACCTCATGGTTCTGGAGGTCAGAAGTCTGACACAGGTCTGTCTGGGATAATATCATAGTGTTGGTGGGCTCTCTTCTTTCTGCAGGCTCTAGGGGAGGATCCATTTCCATGCCTTTTCTAGCTTGCAGAGGCAGCCCGCATGCCTTGGCTCATGGCCCCTTCCCTTGTCTATAAGCCAGCAGCACTGGGCAGAATTCTTCCCAGACAACCATCTCTCTGGTTCACTCTCTTCTGCCTCTTCCCATTGTAATTCCATTGGGCCACTCAGATGTGAAGGACCATCTCCTTATCTTTAGCAACCCTAATTCCATCTGCAACCTTAATTCCTCTTTACCAGATGAGGAGTGGAAAGCACTTTGAAAAAAGTGCTGGATATAGGTAGAACTCCTTAAATATTTGCTCCTGCTGCTAGTACGTAAGTACAACCACCACGGCCACCTCCGCTGTTAATGCTATTATTCTTATTTAGTGAGTCATCTCACTTTCTTCTGTCAACTTCCTCCCACTTTCATGGTCAGCTGGGGGCCCTCTGGGAAGTCAGTCCACACATGGGGATGGGAGTTCTTGCTGACGTCTATCACAGAGACAGACCTTCTCCTTCATTTGGATGTCTCAACCATTTCTTGGCATTGCATTCTAGCCTTCATCTGTCCATCCATCCATCCACCCTTTTATTTATCCACCTATCTACCCTCCCACGTGTTCACTCATCCATCCATCCATCCATCCATCCATCCATCCATCCACCCACCCATCCACCCACCCATTTCTTTATCCCCCCAACCCTCCACCTCTCTCTTTCCCTCTCCTTTTCTTTATCTATCTCTCTATTTTTTGGTCTTAAATTTCGTCTCCTTTTATTCTATCTGCTATAGAAAAAGCAAATTTTCTTATTTAGGAAAGCATTAAACATGAAAAGTAGGCAAAAGTAGAATTTTCCCTAAAGTAGCTACCTTTCTTTGAAATTGTTCAGTGTCTAAAATCACTGGGAAAGTAGTAACAGAAATGTTGACATGAGAAGTGGAACCATTGTTTTTTGGAAGAGAAAACTTTCACCTTGTACTTTTAAAGATACCTTTGCAAATTTTATACAATAATAATTATATGATGAAGAATAAGAAGATTAAGAAACTTCTTAAGTATGTTTATATCACTCAGTGTGTGCTTACACTATTTAGGGCTCGTTAATCCCGGCAATTACTCAACTTTCTGTTATTTTCCCCATTTTCAGATGAGTAACTCAGGAACAAATAATACATATATTTCCATTACTTAAAAAAAATAGAAATACAGATAAGAATAAGAAAATAGAAATCACCAAAACTGCCTATTCACGATATTTTGATGTGTGTGCTCTGAAACTTGTTCCTGTGAAGATATCTTTAGTGTTTCTTGATTGATTCCCACAAGATTTTCAATTCTGTCTCTCTCTAGTCAGTCAGTACAGCCTGGCCAATGAGAGGGAACACTCGCTTTGTTCTTATGGGGTTTAGAAGGACCTCCTTCCTCCCAACTGGTAATGCTTCTCGTGGTAAAACACACACACACACACGTACACACACTCTCGTGCCACAAACACACACATACAGATACTCACATGCACCACACACACACACACACACACTCATAGACACATATACACCTGCAAGCGTGTCCCCTCCCCCACACATATACACACTCACACACACACACAAGTCTTCCAACACTGTTGGTGTACTCATGCAATCCTGCCAAGTGTTTTGTTTGTTTTAAGTACTGTTTACTCCCCCTCCTCCATAAAAATGCTTATTATTGAATTATTTGGAAAATATGCAGAAGTAGAAAGAGGACAAGACACTTGCCACAGTCTCATCATCTAAAGATGACCACCATTAATGCTGTGATTGACTTTTTCCTAACTCTCGGAGTCAGCTTCTTGTTTTCATGGAATTGTGGCTGTGGTTTTAGAACTCTGTGGAAATATAACACACGGGCGTGAAAGTGCACATAATTTATGCTTGCTGCTGGATGGATTTGAATAGAGTGCACCCAGGTAATGCATAGCTTCTGTCAAGAAAGAAAACATGACCCAGAAGCCCCCTTCTGCCCTCACTCAATCATTATCCCCCAGTCCCCACCAAGGGGACCCCTGTCCTGACTTCCGACAGCACAGGTTAGTTTTGTCTATCTTTGCACCTTCTCTAAATGGAATCACATAGATAGTAGGCATCTTCTGTGTCTGCCTTCTTTCTTTCAACATTATGCTTAATGTTGCCTAGAGCTGTAGATCATTCATTCTCAGGGCTGTATTCCATTGAGTGACTATGCTACAGTTTATTTAAGTAGTGATTGCCTTTATAAAAATCTTGATCTTATGTTTTTCGTGTATCTTTCTAACCAGATATTTTCCCCTGCTTTAACACCCTCCTTATAAATACCATTTTAAGTAGTATCAGTATTTATGGAGTGGATTTGTATTTATTTAACCAATCTCCTATTGATTATTTAGGAGGTTTCCAGTTTTGTTTTTTTTCCTGTTATAAGTGGCACTGCAGTGAACAGTGTGTACATCTGTGCACTGAGCACTTTTTGTATCTCAGACAGTTGTGTTAGGTTAAATTCCCTGAAGTAGAATAGCTGGTTTAAAGGTTTGACCATCACAAGGTCTTCTGATCTGTTGTCAGATTCCTTTCCGAGAGGACTCTGCCCGATCTTTCTCCCCTCAGCGGTGATAAAAGTGCCTCTCTTGTCACCCACTTATCATCGACTTTGGAAGAAGAAATCCATGCAGTCTCCTGCTTAAGCCAGTCCCCTTGGCCATGTGATTGGTGTGGGCGCTCTTACCCCACGTGCAGCTGTTTCCCTGATGGGTGGTATAGGGAAGACAGCTTTGGACTTGAACCTAAAGGCTTAGTTTCAAGTCCCAGCTCTTCCATTTCTTCATTCTGTGGCCTTTGGCAAGGTATTTCACCTTTCTGAGCCTCAGTTTTCTTACTTGGAAAATGGGGCATTTTTATTCCTGTCTTGCCTTCTCTGCTGCTGTATCCAGCTTTACAACCTCTAAAATTCTGTTCCTGTAGGATGGTGACAATGATGTCATTCCTTTTTTGCTGTGTCCATCAATGGGAGCAGATTCCTAGCTGGAGTACTTTTCCAAGCTGCTTTTAAAGTTGTAAAATCTATGACGTGCCTCCTGCATTGTTCATGTTTCTAACAAGCCTTCATTGAACATCTGTTATGACCCAGGCACTCTGCTGAGCACTAGGGATACAAAGATGGAATAAACTTGCTTCTGGCTTGTAAAGAAGTAAGAATCTGGAGGTGAAGCCTGGCAAGTGAGTAGTCAAGAGATTGGGTAAGGGCTCCAGTAGTCAGGGAAACTGGGGGCATCTGATTCCTCCAAGGAGCGGAGCCGTTAAGGAAGACTTTTGGAAGAAAGTTGTTTTGAGGTTGAATCTGGAAGGATGAATAGGAGTTAGTCAAGTGAAGGAAACAGCTGTGGAAACTTGAGTACTGACAGTGTTTCAGGTAGATACACACACACAGAGTTCAGGTAAAGCAACTGTTCTTCCCAGGGGATGATTTTGCCTCCCAGGGGACATTCCAATGTCTGGAAACATTTTTGTTTGTTATAACATGATGGAGAGGGGCTACTGGCATGTAGTGGGTGGAGCCAGGGATGCTGCTAAACATCCTATAATGTGCAGGACATTCCCCACACAAAATATTGTCTGACCCTTAATGTCAATAGTGCTGAGTTGAGAAACCCTGCGCTGCAGCACAGAGAAGTAGTGGGTGGAATAATGGCAGAGCTTAGTGCCTTGCCCCCTCTTCTCAGAAGTAGAGGGGTATGTGTGTGTGTGTAGGAATCCATGTTCCCTCTGCCTGGAGGCTGCCCACGTGGAGGTTCTGGAAGCCTGCTCTTTGCTTGTTGACTCACTGTCCCGAGAGTTAGTGACTCAGCAGGTGTGCCTCACCGTCGGCTCCCTTCACAATGTCCTCACCTTGATTTATTAGAGCATTTTATTCCCCCTTCAGTGTTTATGACATCCAGGGACTTGGTTGAACCACTAGGAAATGAGAGTGGACAGTGAGACTATTATCATTCATTTTCACTCCCCATAAACATTTTCTGTTTCTTTTTTGGAAGACATTGCTAATCCCCTCGTGCATTGGCTTTGCGTGTTCTTTCTTCAGCCTCGGTATAAAAAGCAAAGTGGTAGTGACTTTTTCCTTATGGCTGCTGAAAAGGTTACGCAGTGTTTGGACTGCTGCCTGCTTCTACCCTGGAGCACAAAAGATGCAGGAGTAGAAATTGGTTCTAACAATATCCCTTTAGAAAACACCGAGGGGATGTGAGTCACTTTCCCTTTGTGTTAAAGGCATTTTGTCCCTCAAATTCAGTTAGAGGATGACATGTGCTTGATCCCTGCCTCCTAGAGGGGCTAATAATTGAGTGGCTGCAGCAGCCCAGAGCAGTCTACAGAAACCTTTCAGGAGCCCTGGGCTTGGGAGGAATTTTTTTTGTCGGTTTTTTTTGGTATGTGTGTTTAAATTTCTAGGAAAGTTTTGGTTTTGATAGTAATGGGAGTGGAGGGATGAGAGGGGAGTGTATAAATTACAGGGGGAATTTCCAGCTTTCTCTTTTGGACGGAGGACTTGTATACCTTAAGATTCTTTGGCTGCAAGCAACCGAAAGGACTCCAGATAATTTAAGAAGGAAAACACGATGCTGTATCTGGTAGGACTTTGGTTGCACTTAACAGGAAGTCAACCACGCTATGGCTTGTTTTCCAGAGGGAGGCAGCCCAGAGTTGGTGCATCAGCACATCAGTGTACTGTCATCCTAGGTATCTGTAGGTTTCATCTTTGTGTTTGGGGCCTGGTGGTCACCACTCCAGGAACTCATGGAACAGTCTCTTCATGGTACTGCCCTCGGGGTGACTCAGTTCTAATCCCCTGCCTTGTCTGACTTAGCTCCAGATTTAGATTCTCAGGAGGGAATCTAGGTTGCCTGTCTTTTGGGCATGATCACGGTGAACTCTCCGTTCTCTTGAGCTGAAAACCACGAAAGGGTTGAAATGAGCAAGAGGTGCTTTGTGCCACACATCCATGAAGATGCTTTTCAAACGTGAAGGATTGAAGTGGGCAGTCCCATTTGTTCTTGGATCCATGTGGTTGGGAGAGAGGAAGGACGAGAAAGGTAGCTAGCATGTAGTAGGTGACTGCCCTATAAATTAAGTTGTAAGCAGTAATCGTGGATTGATCCTTCTGCTCTCAGTCTTTACCCTGTCTACACCTCAATGTCTTCTAGAAGATGGAGAAAGCTATTTGGGAGGCTCTCCTGAGAAAACTTAGCACATAGCCTCCCAAATGGACTCTTAAGGTTCATCTAGGGTCATTGTCTTCTAGGACTTGTTCTTTTAATGATAATAATTCTCATTAGTTTGCTCTTTTTCTACTTTTTGATATATGGCCCATAAATTTGGTCGCATAATTAAACTTTGAGTCTATTAAACATAAACAAATGTTAAGATATAACCTTTAGAGACACCCTATTTGGATTCAAACAGCCGTTGGTAAGTTAATAAAACCTGTCTTGCTTCAGTTTCCTAACCTGTCGAATGGGAAGAGGACCCACCTTATAGACTCGATGTGGGGATTAAATGGGATAATACATGTAAAGTGCCTTGAACTATGTCATACATGTATTATATGTCCTGTAAGTATTGGCTACTTAAAAAAATTGTTTAAAAAACTTTTGGTATAACTATAGATTCATAGGAAGCTACAAAAAATAGTACAGAGAGGATCCATGTACTCTTTACTCAGTTTTCTACAATGGTTACATCTTATGTAACTGTAGTTAAATATCAAACCCAGGAAACTGACAATGGTACAATGTGAGTATATGGTTCTGTGGTAGGTGGGATTATGGTCCCCAAAGATGTGAAGGTCTTACTCCGTGGAACCTGTGAATATGTTATGTTACAGCAAAGGGGAATTAAGTTCACAGGTGAAATTAAGGTTACTAATAAGCTGAATTTAAAATAGATTATCCAGGATTATTGGGGTGGGCCCAGTGTAATGACAAGGGTCATAAAAGTGGAAACGAGAATAAAATGAGACAATCAGAGAGATGGCAGGGTGAGAAGGACACAGCTGGACATTGCTGCCTTCACAGTTGGAGAGAGGGTGCCATGAGCCAAGGCAAGTGAGCAGCCTCTAGAAGTTGGAAAGGACAACGGGATGGATTCTCCCCTTAGAGATACCAGAAAAGAATGCACCCTGCTGACGTTTTGGGCTAACCTGGTGAGATCTGAGTTGGGCCTCTGACATATACAACTATAAGATAATTAATTTGTGTTATTTTAAGCCATGAAATTTTTAGTGATTTGTCTCACAGTGATGGAAAACTAATGTAAGTTCTCTACCATTTTATCACCTGTAGGGTCATGTAACCACCACTACAATTAAAACACAGGACTCCTCCATCACCAGAGATCTCCCTTTGGAGTCATGTCCACCCCCTCCTCCCTCAGTCTTTCTTATGTTCTAGGATGAAGCAAAACTCTCTCATTTGTCAGGCGTCTCCTCATGCTGTCCACTGGCAGGGATGTGCTTCCCCCAGTCTTCCTTGCTAACGCCTCATCTTTTAATACTTAAGATACCGCCTCTCTGACCTCCTACTCTCATTCAGACCCCCTCCCAATGCAATCTGTAATTATACTCTTTCCCTTTATTTCGTAGCACTTCTCAAGGAATATGGATAATGGTATATTTATTTGGGTGAGAGTATTTGTGTATTTTGTCTCCCTAACTAGCTGGGAAAGTCCATGAGAGCAGGAACTATATCTGTTTTACTCAATGTTGATTTCTCAGCCTCCTGCATGTGACCATGCAGACAGTAGAAGCCAAATAAGTCTTGTTTGAATGAGTGAATGAATGACAGGATGCAAGATGTAGAATTGAAATTGCACCTGGATCTTTAAATGAAAGAGTTCACTAGTCTTATAAGAAATTCTACCTGCAGTTGCTCAACAAACTTTTACTTTTTATCGCCTTCTGTGTGAGCTGTCAGGCTAAACTCTGGTTCTACTTTGGTGTCTAGGGGTAGTTATACTTCTGTAAACTCCAAGTAGATAGTTTAACAGGACTGACCCTGCATTGCACAACAGGCCAATTTTGCATTTGTTTTTTATTCCCTAGCTTTTTCCAGAAATAGTTTGTTAATTCATACTGATTAAATAAATCCCAATATCAGCATTATTTCCCAAAGGACATAGGCTTCTTTTGCCAAACATAATTATCCTGAGATAGAATTGATGGAGTAAACTTACCTCTTGGCCAAACGCTTCTTCGAGTTATTCAACCAAAGACAGCAGGCTGCACCTAGGGAAAGCCAAACATCTGGATGAAGAATAAAATATCCAGATGTTTTCAAGTATCTGGGTGTTTCTAACCATCTGGTTCTCTTGGTTATTGACAAACGATCCAGCTGTTTTGCAGAAGATGGTATACCTAGTCTAACAGAAGAGAGAAACAGTATTCTTAGAAGATTCTGGTGTCATCCTGTATGAACTAACACAGGGTATGTGTCTTTAACTGAAGCCATGATTTGATCGCAGAAAATGAAAATAGCTTCCTGTTTTCCCAAACTGTTGTCTTGCTGTGAGTGCCAGACTGCAAAGATTTTAGGTGAATTGTCTCATTTACCGGGAGAGTCTAAGTTGTTTGTAGCTCTGTTCTATTTATAATGTATTCATATCTCAACCAATAACTTTACAAATGGAATATAAGAATGCTGATATTCAGTACTGCTAAAACCTGCATATTGCCTAAACATTTTAGTGATTTTTTAAGTAGAGAAAAAGTTTGGTATGTAAAATTTCTAGTGTAAATGGGAATTCATAAGCCTTGATTGAAAATGCATCTTATCTGGAGCATCATTCTTGGAGGCTGAGTAGCACCCATTTTCCATCCTCCCAACTTTCTATTGTTTAACCTAAGCATGGCCTCACAGCTAGATGTTTTTTAAGAAATTAAATTAAGGCTGGAGTAGAATAACATAATTGGAAGGCTTATTGAAACTTGAAATGAAACCTATTCGTAGTCTGCCACAAGAATCCTCGCCTGATGTTTGTGGGTCTGTAGGATTGAATATGCAGTCCTTAAAAGGATGTCCTAACAGTGAATAAAGACATGGGGCTTGAATTTACATGTTATCTTATTACTCTGTCATTTTCTTGAGTGGTACACTAGAGCACATGGAAAAGTAAATTATAGGAAGCCATGGTGGAGCAGTTAAGACGGATGAACTAGGAATGAGGACGCATGCTCGGAGTCTTAGCTTCAGCACCCACAGCAAGTGGACTGTCAGCCAAGGTCTATCATCTGATTGTGTTTCCAGCTCTGAAGCTTAATCCTAAACATTTGGAGGTGGGGAACCAGCGGCTGGGAAGGCGTATGATTCTGGTGACATTTAATGACATTAGTACTTCATACCAAATAGATGCAAATGGATTTCACTTTTGAGTGTCTGTTAAGCATATTGCAAGTGACAGACCCACAAAGGCAGGTTGTGGCTAGAACGCAAATTTGAATTACTGCATCAAAACAGCAGCTTGAATGGGCAAACCTAAATATCTTGCCTAAACATTTAGCTCTTAATTTTACAAAAAGCCAAATGGTTTCAATTTCATTGTATATAAGTAGGATGATTGTGTATTTACTTCTCACTTGCCCTGCCAGTGGGACAGGGTTTGTGGGGGAGACAAGGACAAACAATCCAAAGTAGCAAATGAGCCAAATCCATCTGGATTTGGTTATATGCTGATTATATAGTTTGTTGTTCTGTTGTTTGTAACGTCTTGCAAACCTTCTGTCTATTAGCCAGCATTGGGGGGGAAATAACATTTTGACTTCAACTCCCTTTGTAATGTAATTCATTGCTATATATTTCTGATGTTTCTTCCTTAAAGTAATAGTATATAATAATGATGGCTAACATTTATTGAGTGCTTACTGTGGCCAAGATCCATGCCAGATGCTTCCACATTTATCTTTTCTTAAACTTTACAACAACCCAATCACAGATATTATTAGCCCCATTTTCAGTGGGGAAAATGGGGATTCAGAGAGGTTAAGTAACTTGCTGAAGCATCAGGTGGCGAATGAGTGTTGGAGGCAGGATTTAAATCTGGGCAGGTCTGAATTAACTCTTGGTCACTGGATGATGCTGCCTCTAACAATTTCTGTACTTTTGTAAATGTAAATAAAGTTAGTGTATGGAGCAAGCGTCAGCAGACTTTCCTGTAATGGGGAGATAGGAAATATTTTAGGCTTTAGTACAGTCTCAGTTGCAACTATAGCGCAAAAGTTTTTGTAGATAGTATGTAAATGAATGGGTGTGGTGGTGTTCCAGTAAAAAATTTTACTTATGGGCACTGAAATGCAAACTTTTTGTAATGTTCACTAAATATTATTCTTCTTTTGATTTTTTTTTTCCCAGCCATTTAAAACTGTTAGAGCCATTCTCAGCTCACAGGCCATATAAAAATTGGCCGTGGGTTGAATTTGGATGGCAGGCTATGGTTTGCTGATGTCTGCTATAAAGAAATGGTAGAAAACACATTAACAGGCTGAGTAAAGGATTAAAAGGCTGCTTCAGAAAGTTTGCTCAGGATTATCTTGGGGGTGGCCATGGCCATCTGATGGACAGAGGAGGCTATAGGACTTGTCTCGAAGCTTAGATCGTGATCTGTTTTTTCTTGAATTTGCTTGTTTGTTTGTCTTAAGTTACTCTGCGTACACTGATGGAAATTATAGTGGTAGTGGGAGAGAGCTTCCAAACAGTTCCATGGCCCTACTCATGGTCCAGATTCATTCAATCACTCATGCATTCACTCATTCAACGCATACTTATTGAGCACCTACTATGTGCCAGACCCTGTGCTACATGATGTTTATACATTAGAAAGTAAAACAGATAGACCTTGCCCACAGCTTCCCATGAATTCTGGAATCTTCTATTAATAGCAGGGAGACAGACAGTAAACACATGAGGCTCAATTAACGATATCCAGTATTACCAGAAGGTGCAAGAGCGTCTGCTTTTTCTGCTTTCCTCTTTGAGCTTGGTTTAAACCAATAAGTCATTGAGTTTGAACACACCAGGCAGTGAAAGGAAGAAGGAGACTGACTAAGAAAGGGCTGACTGTTCTCAAAGCAGGTCATGCCCACCATTTGGCTGTGAGCTTGTGTCTTTCCTCCTCGTGCACAGCAATGAACAAACAGAGTGGGTTCCCTATCTCCTCTTCCACTTTGGAATCAGGAAAACATGTTTCTGTTCGAAATGTCCTTTGGTAAATAAACTTGCATGTTCCTGGTTATTTCAGTGTATATGTTCCTTTTCTTCTGCCCAACTCACTTTATTGATTGTTGAGGTTGTTGGGTCCACCATTGGATAGTGCACTCCTAAGGACCCAGAGGCCTGCCCAAAGTTGCAATGCGGTACTGTCTGAATACCTGAGAAGTGTCGAGAAGTGACGTGTGGCTGGCCAGTTTGGGATGGCAGGGATGGAGGTTGAGGCTGCAGCCAAGAACTTTAATAGGCATGGATACCTCTGTATGGACCAGCAGCTGGATACTGGGCCCTTTTTGTTGCATTTTCCTCCTTAATATTCACCTTCACCCTAGAAGGCTATTTCCTCTGTATTACAGACAAGATGAATCAAAGGTCAACTAGTTTAGGTGATTCGCTCAAGGCTATAATATATGATAAACTTGGAAGTGGCGGGGCTGGAATTTAATCTGCCTCTACCTGACTCTAAAACCCAGGCCTTTCCCACCCAGGCCATGCAGCCTTCCACAAGTCAGGGAGCCAGTTTTTTCTGTTTGTAAAGTGAGTTGGGTTGCTCTTGTGTCTCTCTGGTCCTAGCTACTGCTCACCCCACTGTTGAAATGATGGAAGTGAAAAGTCACACAATAACAAGTGTTATGTGGATGTGGGAAAAGTGAGGGACCCTCAGACACTGTTGCACTGTTGTTGGGAATATAAAATGGTACAGTTACTTTTAAAAAAAGGCTGGTAGTTCCTCAAATGATTAGACGTAAAGTCACCATATGACCCAGTCTTATAGAGTCTTAGATCTATACCCAAGAGAAATGAAAACATACACAGAAACTTGTACACAAACAGGTATAGCTACATTATTCATAACAGCCAAAAGGTAGAAACAACCCAAAAATCCATCAATGGACAAATGCATTAAAAAGTTGTGGTATATCCATACAATAGAATATTATACATTCATAAAAATGGAATAAAGTATTGATACATGTTGTAACATGGATGAACCTTGAAAACATTGTGCTGAGTGAAAGAGCCTAGTCCCAAAAGGCCACATATTGAATGATTCCATTTGTATGAAATGTCCAGAACAGAGAACTTGATAGAGACAGAAAATATTAGTATTGCTTAGGGCTGGGAGTGGGGTGGGAGTGGGAGAGTAGGAGGATTATAGCTAAGGTGATGAAAACGTTTTAAAATTGACTGGGGCCATGGTTGCACAACTCTGTACTAAAAACCATTGAATTGTACATTTTAGATGGGTGAGTTGTACGGTATGTGAATTATAGCTCAATAAAGCTGTTAAAAAATGTGAAAGTGGTGATTGGTCTTTGCTCTCAGAAAAATCCGCTCAGGGCAAGACCTGCTGATGGGCCCAGAAGCCCATTTCTCAGATTTCCGGCCATGCTTTCCTGGACGGCTGGCTTGTGTAAGAGCCTTGGAGTCTCCATAACAGACTGGGAGTGGTCTGCCAGCCACACGACTGCAGCGACCGTTAAAGCCAGAACTAACTGTTTAGAGTAACCGGCCCATTTGAGTCGTCTCCTTCACAATGCAAATGTTTACCAGCTCTAATCAGGAGAAATGAAAAAGCACGTCTCAATTTAAATATGTTGCCTCTGATCACAGGTGTTGTTAAAACAGCTCTTTTATGACTTTATAAATATTCCGGGATTTATTTTGAAGCAGTTTCATTATTCCTATACTATGATTAAATATTGAGAATATTGCTTTTCCAATTGTTCTATTGCAGTATTTAATGAGTGCAATTAAATGGAAAAATTGCCTTTTTAACTGATGATAGTCCATTAGTGTCTCTGTCTCTTCAGAAAAGAGAAGAAGTGAATTATTAGAATGACAAATGAGGCAAAGTTACCACCGTGATGGAGAGGTGCGATTTCCCTCCACATAATCTTCAATTAGTGATCTCTGTAAGAGGATGTTTTTCAAAAGGGTAATAGAGAAGTAATGAGATCAGAAGGAGGTCAACCCGGCCTTCTCCGTTTGGCAGCTTGATTAATTTATTTCTCCTTCTTGGAGATTGCTGCAAGGGGCTTTTGTCACCCTGTGTTTTTCATGGGACTGTAACCTGAGTGGCTGCTGATATATTAGCCTTTCAGGCAAGGAAGCAAGTCTGTTGCCCTGGAATAGAAGGTTTAAGAGTTAAAAGTTTGTTTGATTATGTGCCTTCAATTCAACACTCATTGGTAGCTTTGCATGATAAGGAGGATTAAAAAAATAATAATCAAATTAAATACCCTATGTTGAATGCCTACGGTGGGCCCTGTGCCTGGAGCTTGGCACACACAGCGTCATTTCGTTCTCTCGGCCTCCAGGAGGTGTTGGGGCTCCTTTTTATAGATGAGGAGTTGAAGGCTCAGAGAGCTGCCCAGAGTTGCACCGCTAAGAAGAGGGGAGGTAGAATTCCAATCCCCGTCTGCCTCTGAACTTTTGGGCTCCCTTCTAGAAGTCCATGTTCCCCACTCACACTGTAATGATTGGGATGTTGCATCTTCTTTTCATACGCTGGGGAATGAGGCAACCAAGACCACACAGCTGTATCACGATGGAGGAACCTGAACTACGAGGTCCTAAAAATGGGCAAAACACAGCTGATGGTGTCATTTTATGTTTTGTGCTAAGTGCGCATATGCTCGGTTGCAGAAACTTTAATTGCAAGGTTATGTGCAAGGTTATGCCAATTTGGCACATTGAGTCTTCTTCTTACGCTCTGCCACCCCACCACATCTTTCTATGAAAATGCCACGTCGTAATCATCCACTGGGAGACATAGGCAGTTGAATGTTGTCATTACCTAGAAGAAACTTGGCTTGATGAAGGAATATAAATACTAAAACCTCAGCTTCACTGCTACCTACTGTGTGTCTTTGGACAAGTTACTTAACCCTTCTGACTTCTTTATTTTTGTTTTGTTTTGTTTTCCGTGTAACTTGGAAATCTCTGGCAGAGTTGTATTACCAAGAAAGAACATAAAGCACAGTTTCTGGCACACAACACGTGTTTAATTCGTGATTTAATATTTGTTTTCATCGTTAATACCAACGGATTCTGTGTTCCTGCTTGCTGCTGATGTGGACTTAATTATCTCATTTAGATATTTAAAGATACAATTTATTTAAAATGTAAATATGGCTTTCATTGCCAAAGCATATTTATTTCATTTCATTTTTAAAATGTCTTTCTCTGATAAACACAATTTCTGAGGCTTTTTAGGTTGTATTCTACCAGAATATTGAATGTAACTTTCCTACTATAGAGATGACAGATATATGTAAAAATTCTACTCTTCCAACTAAATTTCTCTTGCTGCTTTTTCTTGTGGCCCCTGGGGGCTCATTATCATCAATACCATCAATTAATAGTCATCTTTGGCTTCCTGTATCCTCAGCACAGCGCTAGGCACTGTCCCCAGGAGCCTTCACTCTGGAATCAAATCCTGACCTCTGACCTCTGAGTCCCTAAGTGCCCCCATGTTGAAGAATCTGGCAAAGCCCATCCAAACCTGGAGTTCATTTAAGCAGTAGCGATGGGACTAAATTATAGTCCAGGTCTGTCTTATGAAAGATGATAAATGAATATGTCACATTGGGAAAGAAATCACTCTATCATCATATGACAGGCTAGCTTGATTTGCTGGCACTGGTGTCCCTAAAAGTTTGGATGGGGGTATGAAGCGTGCAGGTTTTCAAGGCCGGCTGACTTCCCATCCCATTCTGCACCTTCCCAGTCATGGGTCTGGGGCATCTTCACTGGGCTGTCTAATCCCCAACAACTGCAACGTCAAAGGAGAGAACACCATCTTTGGGGCAGGGCGTAAGTCTTGAGTGAGAATGAAGTTCAGTGGCACTTGCACAACATGGGGCACACAGCAAGTGTAAATCACCACCTATCTCTTTCCGTCCATTGGACCATCCTACTCCATCCACTCTGACTTGCACAGGAAAACCTCTCTTTGTCATGACATGGCGCTTCCACAAACTTCGGTTATTTTACTTAAAGAATGATCTCTGGTCTGTCTAGTTGGGGATGCTTTTTTCTGCAAACAAATAGCTCCAGTCTTCTCCTTCAGGTCCCCCACTGTGCCTACATTATTTAACCTAATGTGGTTCTTTGCAAAGAACCTGTGGGTCAGCTTCAGCAAAGCTCTCAGCAGCGCCCAAAGCCAACATTAAAAGAGCAAGAGATTAGGAGTCAGCAAACCCGAATGAGTCCTGATTTCTTTAGGTCCTCACTCCCTTGTCTGCGATTCAAAAATCCGAAACCTTTAAAAATAAACAAAAAATGTTCCTTAAGTTGGTGGCAAACTCAAGTGGCAGCAAAACTTTGGGTGGAACTGTCCTGGTTCTGTTTATAATCTTCATTTGTCCCAGTTATCCATTTTATAAGACTACTGAGAAATTTCACTGCAGAAATGTTAATGTGTTTGATGTCTGGGTGTGTGTCTAGACTCTGCTGGGATATTCCATAGCACACAATGACCTATTTTAGACTTCTTAAGAACAAAGTTCTGAATCCTTCAACACATGGATTTTGGATGAAGAAATGTGGATCTTTTTCTGAGTAGCCTTGGGCAAGTGGTTTAATACAAATTGGTGATGAATAAGAAGATGATAGTGATGATAATAAAAATTGTAATCCTATAAGAAAGTTGTAGAGGTTTAGTTCTTCCCTCATACAACAAAGATTTACTGGCGGCCTGCTGTGCTCAGTGTTGAGGTTCAGAAAAGAACAATATACAGAAATAAGATCAAATGAGCAAGTTAGTTGTCACAATGAGAGTTACGAATAAGAACAAAAATGCACTGTTGATAAGGCAGGTGTGACCGGAGTATTGACAACCAGTACGTGCCTTCTGTTGAAAAACACTTAAAGGAGAGCAAAACCCTTGGCACACTGCCGCACCGCCAGCTCCTCCCTCTCCCTGGGGCAGTTGACCTTTGCTGATGTATTTTTAATTATCATAAGAAATAGTTAAAGTGAAATTGCAACCTCAGGGCATCAGTGAACTGAGCATTTGGTTCTGGTTTTCTTGAGACGGTGGAATTTCCTCCTCTGGCTCCTTGTGTTCAGCCAGTTCTCCTCTGCACATTTGGAGAATGGCTCTCTGAAAGAAATAGGAAATGATAAAAGGATGAAAAAAAAGTGCTTTGTTTCTTAGAACAGTCTCCCACCTTGAAGGTTCTGGAAAGAGTGACGTTTCAGCATTTGCTGACCCTGTCACCAAATGGCCATAATAGCAGCAAAAATAGTTCTTGGGGCTTTGTGGTAAGTGTGACCTACCTTTGCAGTTCTCACGGAAGCATGTGACTGTGGCACCTGAGGCCAGGAAGCAAAGTCCTTGGGTGAATTCTGTGGCATTTGGCAGTGTCCCTGACTGCAGCCTATAGAAAGCGTGAGCGGTTTCCTGAATATATTCACAGGAAGGGAGACAGTCCTGGGGAGGAGTCCTCTGCCGTTTCTTGCCAACAGAGCCAAGACATAAAGAATGAAGCACCTTTTTTTCCCCTAATGACAATCTCTACAGATTTTTATCCCTAATTTGTAAATTCCTAAAAAATTGAGGCTGTTGCTTAATCACAAATGTTTGTTTTTAGTAATGCTATCTTAATAAAAACCAGTAACTATATGAATGTGCATGATGCCACTGAACTGTACACTTAAAATGGTAAATTTTGTGCTGTGTATATTTTACCACAATAATGAAAACAACAACTGATTCTCAACAAGCCAAAGCACCAAGTAAAATGTCCTAAATTAATGTGTTTTGAAAGAAATTTCATGAATGATAAAATTTTCCACCTCCAGCTATCAGGTGTGGAAAAAGACTGGAGCAGCGTTTGCATACGCTATCTATGGAAGTGTTTTTCTGAACATGTCAGTGTCAGTAAAGTTTAAAGACTCTCCTCCCTCCTTTCATTTACCCTCAAAGAGGAATTTAATTTACTATTTCATGTATGCTTCTCAACTTCCTCCTGGAAACAGAAGAAAATGAAATTAGGTTTTTGTAAGCCGTGATGATATGCATGTTATTCTTAATTTCCATATAGGTAGTCATCTCTCCACTTTATTTTTAAACACTCCTTCATATTACAAATAATCTAGTCTTTTCTTGTGCAGCCTGTTTATTCAGACAGGTGGAAGTTTCTGCTAAAGATTGGTGTTAAATTGAGGAAATCATTCATGTAGTAAATAAGATAATTTGTTTCTGCCCCAAAAAGATTAAAATATAGATTTCTTCATACTCTGTATTATTTTTAACACCTACAGTCCCTGAATATGTTTGATTCAGATTTGTGTCTATAATGTAGAAGGGCTTTTTATTGCAACTAAAACATCGTTCAGTTGCAGAAATCATCACTGAGGGAGTTTTCTTATTTATATCTGAGTTTCTTGCATTTGTTATTAAATGAAATGTTTAGACCCAAAACAATAGTTAAGGGTGAAGGTAACATCTGTATATTTAGCTGTTGTTTGTATACCTTTTGCAGACTTACAACCCCTCTCCCCCAGAATAAAACACTTAGGCATCCAGGTGATAAAGCGCTTCTATCCTAATATACAAAGTCTCGAGACAATGTCGTAATTTCTAGTGTATGTGAAGGTGAGATTCCTTGGAGACTATCTTCCTAATATAACCAGTTATTGCTCATTCTTTTTCCTTTAACTTCCATATGCAAAAAAGACTTAACTATGAGAGTGGGCCAGACACCTGCAGACCCAGCCCTGTAAGCACCCTTGTGTAAATGGGAAAAATACTGCCTATCTCTGCTGACTTCATGGACTCATGAGCAATGGGCGTAAAATGACTGTATATGATGCAGACCCATGGAAGTGGGGTGGAGTTCTGTTATTCTGACATATTCATCCTTAAATGCCCTTCATTATGTGGACTTTGGTTTGACCATCCTAATGGTATTTTATAAAGTGCCTAGTGTGTGCTAGCCTTGTGTAGGATGCTTTTGCATGCCTCACTTTATTTAATCCTTTTTTAATCCGACTTTTGAGATATCTACTTTAATTGTCCCCATTTTTGCAGACTCAGATACTAAGACTTAGAGTGGTTACATAGTTTGCCAACAGTGAGAGAGTGGAGCTGGAATTTGGAGCAGACCGTCTGGCTCTAAGGCTCTGCTCTTAAGCACTGTGTCAGAGCAGAGGAAGATGAAATTTGGAATGTCGTTCAGTGGTGTAAGGGAGTCAGACGTTTTCTTACTTGTCCAGGCTCAAACCCTCCTCCCCTGAGAAGCCTTCCTGGAGCCCCCAGACCAACTTAGCTTTGTATCTCCTAGGTCCCTACTGTGCTTTGTGCCAGCCTCCATCCCAGCAGTGTCTCTCCCCTACTAGGAGCCTTGATTATCATCTCTTTTCCCAGAGAGCCTGGGCCTTCACTAAAGAGACACTCTCAGATCCCAGGTGGACCTACTATGTTAGAATTTCTGATTCCGCATTTCTGAAATCCTCCCCAGGTAATTCTTTGGGGAGGTCAACTTGAAGAAACACCTCAACAGACCATGAGCGCCTTGAAGCCAAGGACAGCTGTTCCTCTCTGCCTGTCAGGGCCTCGTGCACACCTTGAGTAGAGCAGCCCGTGATACGGAGGGCTGAATGAATTAGCGGGCTAACAAGCTAAAAGATGAATATTAGAGAAAAGCCCAGAGTTCATCAAGACTTTTGAGTCCACTCTATTCACTCAAGCAAAAGCGCATCCATTCATCTACCCCAAGTATTTACATAGTTCAATTAAATGTGCTGATAAACTAATTTTTTTAGTGGCTAATGAGCTGTTGCTTTTCCTCTATGTCATTATGATCAGATGTGAGGATTCCGCAGTTGCCCAAATTATCCCCCTCATTATGGTTTTAATAATAATGGCGATCCTGGTGATGGATGAGGCTCACTAGCATTCATTGAGTGCTCCTTTTGCTCCGAGCTTTCAGAACTTGACGTACATTATTCTCATGGGTTACGTAGGAGATATCCATCCCCATTTTACAGATGAGGAGACTGGGGCTCAGAGAATTTAAATTTCCCAGTGTCACACAGCTGGTTAAGAGGGAGGTCTGAATGCGGACTGAGATCTGTCTTCAGTGCTTGTGTTCTTAACTGGTTTAATTGTCATAAACCATATTTTGCTCACAACCTTTGGGCAAATAGTACAATCTTTTCAACTAAGATTCTTCACGAAGAACTACCATATTTTGTACAGGCGTTAGATTTTTAAAATTGCATTTTCGTGTTTAAATAAAAATAAGTACTGTATTATTAAGCATTATAATCATGGAATTTAGTGAGCATACTCTCTTCCGATCTGACACTTATTTTAACTGTTAAAAAAAAATATTTTGAGGGACTGGCCCCATGGCTGAGTGGTTAAAGTTCCACTCACTCTGCTTCGGCAGCCCGGGTTCACTGATTTGGATCCCGGGTGTGGACTTATTCCACTCATCAGCCATGCTGTGGAGTCATCTCACATATGAAATAGCAAAAGATTGGCACAGATATTAGCTCAGGGCGAATCTTCCTCAAGCGAAAAAACTGATAGAATTTAAGATGTATTCTTTTTACTTTCTCCACTGAACTTAAATAATGAATTCAGTATATGATATTTATAGAATTCTTCTGATAAAAAATATATGAATATATGTACAAACATGTATGCATCTTAAATGACATTAATGGAAATGTAGGAGTGCTCTATTTCAATTCTCCAGAATAAATATTTCATGAGTAGGAGGCATACGTGTTTGCGTATGTGTGTATGTATGTATATAGAGATATCAGATAAATATACGTGCTTAAAGTTTCAAATGTTTACCCTGTTCTGCAAACGTGACCTAAAGTTTTGCCTTAAGTCATTTGAAGTTTGGTTTTATTTAAGATGCATGTAAATTTTAAATGGCTAATTCACGTAAGATGTTAGTTACTATCCTGTTAAAAGAAAAGCACTGCAGTAGCAGAACGGTATTATCTCCTCCTCCTCTTTTTTTTTTTCTTTTAGAAGCCTCCCATGATCCATTGATGGTAAATATTTCATGTACTTTGCATATCAGCCCGAGTTCCCTTTGTGAAGTCAGGTAAATGGAATGTAAATCCCCAGGTACTCCAGACAGTAAAACGGCATTATTTGATGTTACATCACATAAACATGTAGATTTGATTCCCCCTTTACTCATGCTGTAGAAACAAAGTTTTTAAAGTGGTTAGCCATACCTGGAAATGTAAATGCACTCGCCTAATGTAATGCCAAAGAAAAATTAAGACAAATGATACCACATCGCTGCCACAAACTGCGGCTCGTGCAAAATTCACTTTAGTTATTATGCTGTGAATACGGGCTCTCACCCTCCTCTGTGAATGCACAATTTATGTTGAATGCAACATGAATCATTTTAATAGACCAAGCAAAAAGTCCCCAAAGTCGATTTTCAAATTATGAACCTTGGAACAGAATATAACAACAGTGAACAACAAATAGTTCAGACTTTGTTCTGAGCTATGGGTGAGCCGTTAAAAATACAGCAAGCACTTTTGGTTAGGTGTTACACAATTCATAGCCTAATGGCAAAAAAATATCAGAATTGGAGGATTTTTTTATGCTGTTTTTCTTGCCATCATTCTGTTCAATTATTTTCACATTTGTGTAATCAAGATATTCCCAAACAGAGCATAGAGTTGTATATTGTTTGGAACTAATTATATGTATTATAAATCCAAGAATTAATTTAAATGACCCAGTTTCCACAGAGAAAAAGCCACATTGTTTTTAAATAGCTAACTAAACAAAATGCTAAGCCATATGGGAGAAATTTCCAAAGAACTAAAACCTCCCACCAGGAAAATGGAAAAATCCCTCTAAAGAAAAAACAAATCACCAAATGATATCAGAACAAGATCAAGAAAATTAAATTGATTGAGCAGATGCCAACTTTGTGTGTGTGTGTGTGGAGGTTGCAGAAGTTGAGATGGGCGTTTATTAGGAGATACTCAAAGGTGGAAATGAGAGGTCCTCCAAGTTGTCCCTGGACCAGCAGCATCAGCATCACTAGCTTGTTGGAAATAGAAATTCTCAGGCCTCACCCCAGACCTACTGGATCAGAAACTGGGAGGGCGAGAGAGGGAGGGGGTGGCTCGGGGGGAGGCCCTGCTGTCTGAGTTGTACAAGCTTTCCTGGGGATTCTGAAACATACTCATGTTTGAGAATCAAACCCGCATTCTGATTCTGCAGGACTGAAATGTGACCCAAGAATTTGCATTTCTAAAAGGCTCTCGGATGATGTTGATGCTGTTTATCCTGGCCAATGAAATGCACAACCTGCAGTTGCCAGACAGACAGCATAGGGATCAACAGGAACTTGTGGAAGACAGTAGGGAGAGGTGAGGACCTGTGTCAAACTAGAGGACACGATTCTTACCTGTTCTTTGAGCGACAACAGCCTCTCAGCTCTGGTTGCCTGTTGGGATGGGGGAATGTCACACTGCCATGATTTCTGATTTTTTTTTTTTTTTTTACTAGAGGTTAAGAAAATCTGGCTCTTTTAAATATTTCCTGATTTTAAATTATTGGCAACTGCAGTTCAAAGAAAACATGTTTGTGTTAGATAGCCAGTTTATAATCGGTGTAAGACTGTTATCTTTTAAAAGCAAGCCTACTAAGTATGTTAACAAGGTTGGGGGTAGGTAGAAATCCTGGAGAGAATATGTTGAAGGATTATTCTTAGTACAATGTTAGATTTACAAAATAAGTGAGCAAATAGTACCTTGAGTTCCATATATCCACCTGAATACCCCCACACCCTACCCCCTGGCGCTGTTTCCCCTATGGTTAACATCTTGCATGAATGTGGCACATTTGTTACAATTGGTAAACCAATATTGATACATTATCATTAACTATAGTCCATAGTTTACATTAAGTTTGACTTTTTGTGTTGTACATTCTATGGGTTTTGATGAATGCATAATATATATCCACCACTACAGTTTCATACAGCATAGTTTCACTATCCTAAAAATCCCCCAGAAAGTGTGTTTAGAAGCTCCAACTATTCATGTCGCTATTTCTCCTAGCAGAACCCTTCTGAGAACAAGGCTTTTCTGTCTGGAGGGTCTCTGTGCTCGGAAGGAGACATACCCGTTCTCTAAGATGCTCCAGCGGTTATAATTGAAACCTGAAGCCAGAGTTTCTTGGCTATCATCTTTCTCCTTCCTTCATGTTATAGATAAGGAGCTGAGGCTCACGTGACTAGTCTGAGGTCCTTGGAGGTGACTTGATTTAGAAATGTCCCCTCTGTCCCTGGCAGTGCCCTTTCTCCCTACCCCCCTGCCTCTTTCTGGCGTTTTCCTTAGAGAGAGAGATCTTGCAAGATGTTAGCTACATCAAGTCACCCAGCAACCAAGTTGATGAGGATGGCAGTTTCTTTTTTTCATTTTAAATATATGTATAATCTTTATCCAAAATGACAGAGATCAAAAGCTTTCTAGAAAGGAGAAGTGGTTAATAATTTAGATCCTGTGTTTTGTGTCACTTAGTGTACTCATTACTCTTAAATTCTATGTAAATAGAATGTTAAACACTTTAATTTTGTGAATTAAAAAACAAAGCAGCACACAAATTTACAACCTTCCAGGGCAATCAGATTTTTGTCTCTTGTTTAACACTGCCTGGTGAGCAGATAGTGATGTACGCCAGTGCCCGTGTGGACTGCCCGCTCCCAAGAGTTTGAATCCTTTGTTTAATCCATAGAGACAAAGTTACTGTTTTCCCAGTCATGAAAAGAGTGAGCACTTTTATCACCGCAAGATAGTTCCTGTTCTTTCCCCTCTAGGAGATAAAATGTCTTTAAATTGTCTTACTATTGTTACCTTAAAGGAGTTAAGGACACCTAAAATATTCTTACAGAGATCTTCTGCAGTTTCCACAAAGAACCCGAGAATCTTTCACTGAAAAGAATTATTTTTAAAAATGCTCATTTTTCTTTTTTTTTTTTTAGATTTCTTTTTTTTTATTGAGTTATTGATAGGTTACAATCTTGTGAAATTTCAGTTGTACATTAATGTTTGTCAGTCATGTTGTAGGTGCACCACTTCACCCTTTGTGCCCACCCCCCACCCCACCTTTCCCCTGGTATCCACTAAACTGTTCTTAGTCCATAATTTTAAATTCCTCATATGAGTGGAGTCATACACAGATTATCCTTCTCTCGCTAAAAAATGCCCGTTTTTCTGATAACGTATTTTCTTTGAGTTGGACCCAGGACAATAATGCCATAATCTATCATGAATTCATTTTAGAAAACAGAAATGGTTAGGAATTTGGATTGTGTTCTGTGATAATTGAAGCCTAATATGTGACTGTCTACTTGTCTACATATTTAAAGTTTTCTGTCATTTTTCTTTATTCCCTCATTCCTTCCTCTTTTTCTCTTTTGTTCTTTTTTTTCTTTGCTCTGTTGTTTGTTCTTTCCGTTCTCTTCATTGTTTTCTTTTTCTTCCTCTTTTGTGAAAATTATATGCACACATAGTTTAGAATCAGGGTCCAGTATTTCTATTAAGCTTTTATGTGATAAATTAAAACAGTCCTCAACACCATCTCTGCTTCTTCATCTCTTCCTTTTTCAGTGGATTCATTTGGTTTTTATTTATATAGTTTTAAATAATCACACTTAAACTGCTACTTCTTGATTTTCTAGTCTTATATGATATCTGTGAGCTTTCCACTAAGAAAAGAGAAAATTTATCTTTCCTTCGTTTTTATACCTCTACCTCAACGTGCATCTTTCCTTTGTCTCTTTCTATCCTTTCACTAGAGTTCTATCATGATTTTGAAGAAGGCAATTTATTATTTACATTGTTATGAATATGTAAATATATTCACAGCTAGGCCATGTAGCATACTAAGATTATTTTTTCTTTCCTACAAAATCTTTTGTTTGTCCTGAAGCTAATACTTGCTTTATATTCTTGTTTGCTTGTTTTTTTTACTTATCTGTCATTAATTCAACCTCCGACTCTCATCTGATTGTATAAATCTCTTTTGAAACTGTTCAGAGCATAACAAGTATTCTTTTATTTTCGTGTTAAAAACGTCTCTCCCAGAGTCTTCGGACCTTCTACAATTTGAGCTGGTTGTCCTCTACACCTGGTGCACAGGAATGCTTTACTGGTGTTCTACTTAGAGCTCCCTTCACATTATATAACCTGGAAAGTCTGTTCACTTCTGTCCTGAGTTTGAGCTCCTGTTTCACATCTTTTCCTGTTTTGGTTTGCTTATTGTTTTGTAGGAGCATATCCTCTAGTAGCTTTCTGAAAAAGAAGGATGGCATATACATATATATTTTTGGAAACTTGCATGTTTCAAAATGTTTTTATTCCCACCCTCATTTTATTGATTGTTTAGCTGGGTATAGAATTATAATTTATATATATATATATAAAATATATATATATATTTGTAAAATATAAATATATAAAAATCAATTTATCTTCAGGGTTTTAGGGCATTACTCTAATGTTTTGTGGCTTTCAGTGTTGCTCTGGGGAAGTACAAAGCCATTTGATCTTTTTCATTTCTCTCTGTTTCTCTCTTGAAAGTACTACAGGAGGCTTGTCTTCCACCACTTGCTACATTCCAAATAGGAAATAAAGGCCCTGAAAAGGGTGCTCTCTCTGTTATCCATGTTTTAAAATTTTGCATTATATGCTGTGGTCTAAAATGTGAATCTATGAGTCTGTTTTTATCCATTGTCCTGGGCACTCAGTGGGACCTTTTAATCTCAAAACACGTCTTTCAATTCTATGAAATTTTCTTTAATTATTTCATTGATAGTTTTCTCCCTTCCCACCACCCTTTTCTTTTTGATGTTTTCTTTTTAAAGAACTTTTGTTATTCAGATCTTGGACCTCCCAGACCTTTTTACATTTATTTTTCTCTGCTACAGTTCATCTTTGTCTTTGCTACTACTTTCTAGAAAATTTCTTCTAACCCATCCGTTGAGTTTTTCCTTTCTGCTGGCATATTCTAGGTCTCTAAACATTTTTGTTTGTTTGTTTGGTTTTCCCAATATTCCCTTTTGTTTAATAGCATTCTAGTCTTGTTTCATGAATGAAATTTACTCTCTTCTCTCTCTGATATTATGATAATTGCTTTAGGTTTTCTTGTTTCTGTATAGCTTCTATCTCCTCAAAATTGTTCTCATTTGTTTGTTTTGGCCACTGTTTTTGATGATAAAGTCTTTCTCTCAATGTTCTGATCTGTAGATGTCTATTTGTACTTAAGAGTAGGACTCAAAAAGTTGTTGCCTACTCTTAAGAGAGCTAATTAACTATGGACTCCACCAAAGGGTCATCTGATAGACTGTTTCTTGGGGGAAATCACTGTGTTTGAATCTTTAGATTCTTTCTGTTGGCTGGTCAAACTGCCCAGAGAAGGACCCTCCAATTCTCTGCTTAGAGAGGGTGTAGCTCTGACTGCCAGAGTTGTGGGGGCCAAATGAGGAAAGGGGGCTGCATCTCTGCTTTCAGTATGTAAGCATTTTCTTAATCTCTGTTTTTAGTATAGTACCACTGTTCTCGACTATTTATATTCTCTTCAGAGAATACACTTGCCTTTTGTCTGTGGTTGGGAAATGACGAAGCCCTGGCTAGGCTGAGTGGGGAGGGCTTCTGAAGCTGTACACACTTTGCAAACAGGTTTTCAAAAGGTCCACCTTCACCCCCACTTCCAGAAGTACCAACTTCCACCAGCTTCTGAACCTTTGGTGGTTCTGTGATGTGAATTGGGTTACTTCTTTGCTATCCCCGTTGCTAGCTTGAGACTCAGCTTTCTTGAATCTGTTAAGTCACTTACTAGTTGTCCATCTGCTTTCCAGCATCCAAAGTTTTTGCCTTTTGCTTTTCTTTTGATATTGAATGCTATTGATGTTGAATGCATTTGCACCCAAGGGATGGCGTCATCACTTCCTAAACTTGGAGGTTTGAATTGATAGCTAAAAGCAAGTCACCAGCTTGCCCTTGACCCACCACCATCTGCCATCAACATGGAGGTGTCAGAGCAGCAGTAGAATTCCATATTCCTTCTGGTGTTGATCTAGGGTGAGGATCTCAGTTCATTTCGTGAAACTGAAGCATCTTCTTGGAGCTATAAATTCACCTTGGAGCAAGGGCTTGCAGATGACAAGAAAGGTGTTTTGGCACTTATGAAAAACTTAGCACACTCAGTATTCATGTTCCCTTTGACATAAATTATGGCTCTCCGGTAGGCCAGCCAATGCTCCCACTGTCCTGTTGTCTTAGTTTTGCTCTTTCCTTTTCAACTTGAGCCTCGTGTGACAACAGTGAAATGCTAGGATTGTAGAATGGCACTGTGATTTCCTATGCCATCCAGGTGTCCTCTGCGTGCCCTCAAGAGCACGCTCCATGTGGAGGAGTTCCTTAATGTGTGTGTGTGTCCTTAGCTTTCATCAAGTTGCCTGTCACCCATGATGCTGTGCTGATTGAGTAAGCTAATTCATAACCCAGAGCCACTTTCCTTGGATACTTGCTTCTAGGCACATTAAATGGTTGGTACACAGGTCCTCATTTTTCTCAACCTTCCATTTCCATATTAATTCTCAATCAATCACTGACTGCCAGCTGTCAACAGGCACCATTTTTGGTGGGACCTGATGATGTATATACCTTGTTTTCAGATTCCTCTCATCTCATCGTGTAAAGTGATGCTTTTGGGTGCAGCCCCCTGGAGCTTTCATAATGGCAAATCTAGTGTGGGTGCTGAAAGGAGGCAAAGCTTTAAAGGGACAGGACATGGAGACATGGCCTCATGGACAGTGTTCTAGTATATTTGTGTGTAGATATGCATCCAGCTGAGGGCCTACTTCATGGTCGTTTAGTTAGAATATGACCTTTGGCCCCTAAAGTTTGGGGACGAAAGAGCTGTGTCTCTTTGGTAGACATACTAACGAATAAAGGAGTGATTTGTTGTAAATTATTTGTCGTTAAGCTGCTTTAATATTGGTATGACACTAATTTTGGCTTTGAAAACTTCCCCTTTTGCTAAGAATGATGATGATGATGACACTGACGACCACGCTGACAATGACAATGCTGGTTTGAGCAGAGAAGTCTACATCTAGTTCCATCATTTTCCTTCTTTCTTTGCCTTCCGCATTTACTTGTTTCTCCCCCTCAGGCTTGCCTCTTCCTCCCACATCCCTTCACCTTTTTTCCTCCCCACTATCAAGAAATTTTCCAGAACTCCATCATTACTCTTCTTCGCCACAGTCAAGCGTGTCGTCCTAAGGGCAGAGGGGGAGGGTGTGTAATTAGTGCGATTCACCAGACTGAACAGAATCCTTGGCCAGGCGCAGGGGACCTGGCTTGTATTTATGAATGAATGACAGCATTTTGACAGGATGATGAATAAATACGCTGGGCTCGGAGGACTTCAGGTGATGAGCATTTTTTTGTGATCTGCTAAGTGATAGGACTCACAAAATCTGCATTTATCAATTTTTTTTTATCAAAATGTACTTGCTTTAAAGAAATATACCTTATAAATCTGGCTCATAATACCTGTTTTTGAATAATTTCCAGCAAGGGAGATTGGATTACCAAAATGAATCTGTTTTCCTAGTTTCTGCTTAGATGGCTGAATCTTTACCAGGCTCCTTTCTGATGAGCACAGAAAGTGCCATCTGCCTGAACCAACTAGTGGCTTTACTGTTCATAGAACTCACTGCTTGTGACCCTAGCATGCGGATAGACAGAGCATGGGCTACTACCCCCATCTTCCAGAGATGCAGGCTGTGTAGAGGGGACCCCACTTTTAATGAGTACCCATGTGCTGGACGCTTACCTGCTCTTTACAAACATATTTGTAAAATATGAAAAGCAGTAATTGAGTGAAAAGGATTCCCATTCCAGCTTCCAAACTCATTTGGTGTTTGGACTTGATTGAGCTTTCCTTACCCTTAATGTTTTCTTATTTAAACTGGATAAAAACACATCAAATGCTAGCTAATGTCAAGTCCCAAAAGAAAACTTCTTAAGCCCTCTGAAGGAGTTGATTTGTTAAACATGGGCTCCAGGATCAGACTGCCTATGTTCCAGTTTTGATCCTGTCCCTTCCTAACTTTAGGAACTCTGGAAAGTCACTGACCTTGTCTGAGCTCCAGTTTCCCGTGTGGGATAGGGAATTAATAATAGTTGTGCATCATAAGGTGTTTGTGGAAAATATATGGTGTTGTGCACCTAAAGTACCTAGGAGACTGTCTGACATGTGGTTAACCCCATAAAAGGTTATTATCACTCTTACTACTCATTTACTATTATATCAGTCAACTAGTTGAAAAGCATTGAGTTGGTGTGTAGAAAGTATTGACCTCAGAGCCACAGAACTTTGCTGTAATCTCAAGCAAGCCAACCTCTATGGACATTATATTCCTCAACTGTAAATGGGGGATTTTAGTCCTGTTTTGTGGGATTGCTGGAATTAAATGAGATAGTACGTAGGAAGTGCCTTATACAGTTCGCAATATAGGTGGACACTCAGTAAAGGTGGCCATTAATAATGTTTCCATTAATTCTGAAAGCAGAATGGGCTGTGTGGATGTCACTTTGGTAAATTTTAAAGGAAAAAGTTGAGGCATTTGACATATGCCATTTGCTTGCTTGTGTGGTTTGGTCTGATCAACTTTGTTGAGGTGTAATTTATATACAGTAAACTGCATCCATTTGAAATAGACAATTTAATGAGTTTTGATAGATGCGCATACTCATGAAACCTCCACTACAACCAAGAAATGGAACATTCGCATCACCCTGCAAAGATTTCTTATGCTCCTTTTGTAATCCGTGATACTTGCCATCCAGATAGCCCTGGATCTAGGAAACCACTGCTCTCTTTTCTCTCACTACTGATTAATTTGCATTTCCTAGAATTTTATGTAAATGAAATCATCCAGTATGTACTCTGCATCTTGCTTCTTTCACTCAACATTATGTGCCTGTGATTCGCCCATGCTGCTGCGCTTATCAGTGGCTCATTCCTTTTCATTGCTGAGTAGTATTCCATTGTGTGAATACATCACATTTTGTTTATCTAATTACCTGTTGATTGACATTTGGGTTGTTTCCGGTGTTCAGCTATTATAAATGCATGTGAGTGTGTAAAGCCGTGTGAATATTCACGTACACATCTTTGTGTGGACATATGTCTTCAGTTCTCTTGAGATAATACCCTGGAGTTGAATGAGCTGGTCAATAGTAGGACTATGTTTCACATTTTACAGGTAGGCAAGCATTTCTCTGAAGTGGTTGGATCATTTTATGCTCTAGGCAGACTCCAGTTCCTCTGCATCCTCAATAATGCTTGATATTGTCATCTTTTAAATTTTCTATTTGTATATACAGTGGTATCTCATTGTGGCTTTATTTTATTTTGTAAAACAGGTGACTAATGACTAATAATGATGAACATCAAAAATATGCTTATTGGTGATATCTTCTTTTTTTTCTGTTTTTGGTGGGGGCAACAACTTTATTGAGATGTAGTTCACATACCATACAATTCACCCATTTTACAGTTTTTGGTATGTGCACACAGTTGTGCAGTCACCCCATCGCTGTCTCCATTTTCTTCTTCCACCATTTGAATTCAATGTCCCCCACAATTCTGTTTTTGATCCTTTCTCTTTGCGTATAATCATTCCCTTGGAGATCATGCCCACTCCCAGAATTTCAACCATCGTTCTGACTCCCATGTCTGTATGTCCCTTTCTGAGTACCTGTACTTAGTCTGTTAGTCCCAGAGTATTCACACCTGCATATGTCTTTTGCAGGGCACACTCAACAGGTCATAAAGCCATCTTGACACCTCCCCCTCCCACAATCCCCTCATCATGGCATCGTTCCTGCCCACACCCCCTCCTACCTCATACATGATTATAAGCCGCCTGGGGTTCTGCATCTTTGTATCCTTACCAGTATTAAGCCTAAGTAGGTGCTCGGTTAATAATCATCTAATGAATAAATGAACTGGTATTCTCCAGATTGCCTGAAAATTGTGCTTCACTTTATCTTCTTTGGAAATTAATTGCATTACTATCTTATTAAAGTTGAGAAAAATAATTCAAGCTGCAATTCATGAGGCTACTAAACAGTTGCTCTGGCAATATCTGATTAAAATTTTGGAAATATTTCTAACCTATAGCCTTTTTTCTTATCTCTAGTTAAAGCTTTTCTGGAAGGAATTCAATTTATGCTTTTCCTTAATGTTCCTTAAATGTTGTACATATCTTAAAAGCAGATTCCCCATAAAACAATAAGGATTATGGTCTCATTCCATTTAACTGTATGAAAGCTTACCTGAAAGGACAAGAATAAGACTCTCTTAAAATCATGTCTGAGTTTTAAAGGAATATAAAATTTTCTCTTTAAAAAATATACCTTTCTGCTATCATCCTCTAACCCGCAAAGCTCGAGTCTAGTTCAACTCAGACTTGGAAATAGTTCTTTTATTACTTCTCTGCAATGGGAACAAAGCTGAAGCCCCTAGAGTCTGGAGACCACATGAAAATATCTTTGCTTTGGTACTGTAGCTGTGTTTCATCTTAGCAAGGCACAAACCCAGAAGAGATCTTATGTACTATGACCATACTAAAGAGGATAGCAAGTGAGAAGCCAGAATCTGAAAGGTTAACTGCAACTGGAGCAGCCTCTGTAATGTCACTTATATCCAGGAAAGGATGATGGCAAAGAGCCATCCTAACAGAAAGCTCAGGGGGTGGGGTAGGAAGACAGGTTGTTGGCAATAGGAAGGGAATAGGAGAAGAGTCCCTGAGGCAAAGAGGTAAATTAACCCAGAGATTCATTGACGTCTGGATTGGAGAATTGGGAAAGAGAGTCAGGTATCTATAACCAAAAATAAGAGCAAAAGAAAGGTTTGCATCATCTGTGGTGTGTGTGTGTGTGTGTGTGTGTGTGGTGATGGGTTAATGCAGCAACAGAGAGTCAGGTATCAGGGAAGCTGTGGGAGGAAAGTACCCCAGCAGAAGAGAACAGAGGAAGGCTGGACCTGGGACACGCTGCAGGTTGATGTTGGTGATGTCCTCTCCTTAGAAGGACACCAGCCAGTTTGGATTAGGGCCTACCTTAATGGCCCTACTTCCAAATACAGTCATAGTCTGAAGTAAACACCGCATCCCAAGTTTGAGCTATGTTGACGTTTTCTTTCAAGGCTCAGCCTCATTGCCCAGAAATAATCCCTGTTAACATTTTGGTCTCTGTCACAGAACTGAGTTTTTTGCTTTTCTATGTGTTATATAAATAACCATATAGTATATATGCCTACTTATTTATGGATACTTTTAAGTCAAATGAGATTGTACTGTGCGTTGAACTTAGCGATAAATTGCAAACCTTTCCCCTTGTCAATAAATCTTCTTTCTTGACGTGATCTTCAGTGGCTAGGCAATAGTCTCTCTTATGGATGTACCATCATTTTCTCGTTCAGCAATCTCCTCAGAGTCCCGACAATGACTTGATGTATCTCCATCAGTTGTGAGATTTGTCCCCAATAATTTGTTACCAAGAATTCTTAAAGTGCAAATTTGTGTGCATTATTTTTCAAACCACTTTATTGAGATGTAGTCTATATACCATACACTGCAGCCATTTGAAGTATACAATACAGTGGCTTTTAGTGTATTCAGAGTTGTGTAACCATCACCAAAATCAATTTTAGAACATTTTTATTATCCTCCAGAGAATCCCCATATCCCCTAGCTGGCGCCTCTCCCCTGCTCCCTCACCTCAGCCTGAGGCAAAAACTAATCTACTTTCTCTATATACAGATTTGCCTAATATGGACTTTTCATGTCAATGAAATCAAGCAATATGTGGTCTTTTGCGTCTGTCTTCATTCCCTTAACATAATGTTTTCAAGGTTCATCCATGTTGTAGCATGTCTTTTTATTGTCAAATAAGATTCTATTGCATGGATATACCACATTGCATTTACCTGTTCAGTTCATGGGCATGTAGATTTTTGCCACTTTTTCGCTCCTATGAATAACGCTGCCATGAACATTTTTGTACAAGTTTTTGTGTGGGTGTGTGTTTTCCTTTCTTTGGGGTACATACCTAGGTATACAGTTGCTGGATCATATATAACTCTATGTTTGACCATTTTAGAAACTATCAGACTGTTTTCCAAAGCAGTTGCATCATATTATGTTCCCACTAGTAGCGTACGAGGGCTCCATTTTCTCCACATCTTCACCAACACTTGTTATTGTCTGTTTTTTTAATTGTCATTTTGTTGGGTGTCAAGTGGTAACTTATTGGGGTTTTGATTTGAAGTTCCCTGATGGCTAATCATATTTAGCACCTTTTCATGTGGTTGTTGGATGAGTGATTTTGAAAGTTTCTTTTGAAGGGGTTATAAAGTCACCCCTGTAATTATGCCCCCTCATTCTCATACAGTACAATGTGCTCGCTTAGGCAAATCCAGGAGCTCTCAGAGATCCTTCTGCTTCAGAGTTACCTGCGACATTCAATAAAAGAAGATTGCAGGTTCTTATCACCCTTAGTTTCTGCGTTAGAATCTTTGTGGTTGGAGTCCAGAGATCTGCCTGATGCACAGTCTTGCTGGGGAACCATAGTTCGTGAACTTGCGTGTTCCCCAAGCATCTGTCTGGCCTGGCATCCTTTAATAGACAGTACCACACGTTGGTTAGAGTCTGGGCTCGCAGAGGCACTGCCTCGGGTCAAAGCCCAACTCGGCTACTTATTAATGGGGTGATTGCACTTTATTGTTCCTGTGCCTTAATCTTCTCATCTGTAAAATGATGATAAAATTATTAATTCTAATAATAAAGCTGTAGTAGTAGCGGTAACATTAACATTATTATTAGCAGAAGTAGCATCATTATCATTATTAATATATATATTGCTGCTGCAGGGAAAATGTTGATAGTGTTTGAGAGAGGAACCCATGAAATAATAGGGTAGAGGATTCCCTCACACAAAAATGATTGTTTAAACTTTTCACATAGGAACTAGGGGGTTTGATTTTATTTTTTTATAGAATGATGCCCTTTGAAAAATGAGTTCTGAGATGGGGTGTGTTTGGGCAAAAGTATGGAGAAAAACTTGAAGTGGTTGCTTTACTGCATGCCTTCTTGGAACTTCTGATTTCCCAGAATACACACCTCTCTAAAGTGAGTGTATTATTCACAGTTTCTTGGAGCTCTTTTTTTTTTTTTTCTGCTAAGTCCTTCTGTCCTGCGTTCAGTGGTGTATGGGTTAGAAATCGCTGGGATGGAAGATTTGGTATGATAATGAGCTCATTCTCTACAGTTTGAAAGGATACCACATACTTGTTGAACAAGTTATGAGTGAGAACTTGCTAACATTTGGAATTGCCTCTGATCTCTCATCACGGATGCTCGTCCCTCATTCTTAATATCTTGTGTATAGGTCACAAGTTATGAGCTAGGCCCATTTTGTTTTATAAACGAGTGTGAACTGAGACCACTGAGGACCCTGAGTTTTCTTTCTTCTTTATTTCTTTTTTCCAATTCTTCAGACTGTCAGGCCGTTTGGGGGGATTTCTACCAAATTTACTTGGTTCCACGTGGGAGAAATAAGACGTTTTCCCCCACGAAGCCCTGGAGGCTGCGGCAGTGGTTGAGCTGATGGTCCCCACTCACAAGTGTGTGTTTCATGTTTGTAAATGGTCTGAAATGGGCCTTCAGGCCTTCGTCTGCACCACCTAAGTGTTAGAGACGAGCTTTTCATCACCCCAAGGTTGCCAGTGAGAGCGTCCCTGCACCAAGGGACAGGATGAGGAGTGATTCACATCCCCAGTGCAAACTACTCCCAGATTACCATGCCGAGAAGCTGAGTGATAGGCCCCATAGACTTTTCCTTTAAACCCCTCTACATTTTTGTGCCACCAGGGTTCGGGAAAAGCAAGAATAATTCTGCAGAAACAAGTACATGTCAAGCAGCCGTGGAAATATCAGATGCTGCAGGACACCTGACTGCATCATTTTAGCCAAAACTGTCACCATAGACCTATGCCTGGCTCATGGGGGGACATCATATAAGCTATTAGGTGAGGCTGAGAGGCGTGTCTGTTTCAGGAAGCATCCTGCTCTGCCTCTACTCAAATGTTTAACAGCCGCTGGTGGCATGGGTCCTGCCTACTCAGAACAGATGTTGGCTCTGAACTGTGCCTACCTGGTGGATATTAGCCCTGCTTATCTGTGCATGTCTTGTTTGTTTGTTTTTAATCTCAAAACTTAGAACAAGAGTCCAAAACTCAAATGTCTGATAGCATCTGTCCACCATCCACCTCAGCCTTGGCGTCAGGGAGACAGTAAAGAACAGTGGAGATTGTGGCAAACTGGAGGAGCCATCTCAAGGGCAGCTGCAACTCAGCCCACGTGATTGTCAAAATGCGAGCTTGCAGGCTGAGTGTTCCCCTCTCTCTTTTCATTTTTCAAGAGGAGCCATAAATTTGGATTTGCAATGTGAAATCTCTCATTAAAAATACTACAGAACTATATTCCTTTCTCATTTCTTCTATCCCAAATTTTCACAAACTTAGTGGCCTAAAACCACACAAAGTTATCCTCTCATGGTTCTGGAGGTCCGAAGTCAGAAATGGGTCTCAGTGGGCTAAACCAGTGTGTTAGCCGTGCTGCATTGCTTTCTAGAGGCTCAAGGGGAGAATCCATTTCCTTTGTCTTTTCCAGCTTCTAGAGGCAGCCCACATTCTTTGGATCACGGCCCTTTCCTCTACTTTCACATGCAGCAATGGCTGGTCAAGTCCTTCTCAAACTGCCACCTCTCTAATTCTCTTTCTTTTGCCTCCTTCTACTTTTAAGGACCCCTGTGATTACATTGGGCCCACCTTGATAAGTCAGGACAACCTCCCTGTTGTAAGGTCGGCTAATTAGATGCTTAATTCTATCTGCAACCTTAATTACCTTTTGCCATGTAACCTAACATATTCACAGCTGCCAGGGATTAAGACATGGACATCTTTGGGGAGGCATTGTTCTACCTACCGCAATACCCATAATATATCTGCCCCTTAACAAATGCCTGAGTCTTAAATTTCTTCTTCATCCTCCCAGTGCCTAGTAGAATAAATACGTCTTTCTGGGTTGCTTGATGGTTGAGTATCCACTCCACAAAGCAGTTGGATAGGTGGATAGAAAAGAGATCAATCATAACAGTAGCCTTTAGTTTATTTTATTCTTCGAAGATTTAAAAATCTTTTTACTTCTGTCACTTAATTGAAAAGCAGTCTTATCAGTTAACTGGAGTAGGTAATTTATTTCCGTTTCTTCTGTTGTAAAATAGTGACACTAAGATTTTTGTCTGAGGGATAAATAAAATAATGCCTGTTTTCACTTCTTCTTTATATTTGGGGTCAACCTATCCAGCCAGCCAGTCTGCCAGCCAGCAAACTACCCATTTATTTTTCCATCCTTTTGTCACATTATCTATCTTACCAAACTTCCATTGCCGCTTTGCAAAGTGGACTTGAGATTGCTTATCTAGGATCCATGGGTAAAATCAAAAGAGGAAAGGCACTCAGATGAGGATGCTAGGGTTAAGAGAAAATCAGGGAAATCCAGGGATAAAGCACTGTCCAGCTATCTTGGCCATAAGTTTGTGAACAGATGCTACAGTTGGCTGAAGGGTTATCTCAGAGCCTCCTAGGGGGCCAAGGGAAGAGGGAGACACAGTTCACTCTATCCATCAATGAGGACACATCGTCTAGTGGTGGTGACGCTGTGCGATGTTCGATCAATAGTCACCTTTCTGTCCTTCCTCCTCCTGCTGGAGCCAGCCGGGGCAGAATAGCAACCCAGTGTCTTTCTGAAAGAGCATGTGCTTTACTCACTGTATTCAAAAAGAGAGAGAGCATTTACCCATACACAAAGACTTGGGGATATTTAATGTTTTTTTTTTTGCTTTTATTTGGGGGCATGTTATTAAGAATAAGAAATGCAGCTCTCTGACTTCATGAATTGCAGTCTGCACTTGTGTTTGAGAAAAACTTAAGAACTTCCTCAGAGGAGCGCGTCATTCGCCTGTGCTCCCAGCCGCGTGACCTGCAGCCCGTTCCGCCAGGTCAGCACTTGGCATGAAGTTGCACAGCCTCAGCTTCGGTGGCTTTCCCTTTACTCGTGCCCTTGATGCCGTGCGGACTTGTCAGGATTCTCGTAAAATTCCTGGGTGATGACTTCTTCTGTTCTCTTTATTTCCTGAAGTGAACATCTGTCTAATTGTTCACCTCCATTGCTTTAGTGCTTTCTTCATGCTTTCTCTCTTTCCAGACAATAAACTTTATTTTCTTCATAAGAATTCAGTCTACGCAAGGGTATTAGGCAGCTCGTTGGCACCTTTTAATTTCTGGATGTTTTCCAGGAAGGCTCTTTGCAGTGGTTCCAATGGGTGCATCTGTGAATCACGGAAGACAATGCAGCATTGTGTTTGGGTTTTTATCAGTTACCTTCTGTTTGTAAACATCTGTTTGGGAACATTTGCTAGTGCCCACCCCCATGCACCCCCACCCCCACCAGAAATAAAGGGACTCTTTGCTTGGCATAGGGATAAGGCAGAATGTCAGTTGATTTCTTTTTCTTTTTTTGTTTTTTCGGTCAGGTGCCTAGGTATGCGACTGTTTAGCTGACACACATAGGCTTTGCACATATTGCCAAATGACTTTCGAGGGGGAATCAGGCACTTTATTTCATTAATTGCTATGAAGCCTGGTAATTAGCTCATTATTACCGCTTAAATTTGACGCAGATTTTGATGATGCGCTGGAAAACTGTATAAACCAGCAATTACAATTGGAAAACATTTCCATTTTTGAAGAGACCATTATTTTTCATACACTTAAAAATACTCAGCAAGCTTCTGTTTTTTGTTTTTTATTGCATTTTATCCTTCATCTTTCTGAATTATTTATTGTTGTATCTTTACCAATAAATATTTGGATTTTGTTTTTTGACTCAGTGTAAGCATGTTCTGATTTAAACGATTGAAATGTTTTCGTAATTATTGGTATGTTCCTTTCTAGTTCTGTTAAATTAATTTTATGTTTTTATTTTCCTGTTTTGGTGTTTTCCTATATGGCCTGTCTTAAAAAAAAACAACTTTTGATTAGAGAAATTTCAAATATATCCAAAAGTAAAAAGAGGGTAATATAATAATGAGCTCCTATATGTCAAAAACCCTGCTTTAATAATTTTTCCTCTATGGTCATTGTTCCTTTGTGTATGTGTGTATTTGTACATAAATATGTGTGTATACATATATAGGTATGTATATGTGTGTATATATGTACACATATATGTATATAAATGTTTTTCTAGTGTATGTTGTATGTCGGTTTATGTTTCATGTGTTCAAATCAAATTTTGTTTAAAATAAGAGTAAAACCTATCTAAGTAGTGAGGATTCAAAGCCCCGTTAGGAAATGCTTGGTTTTCCTATGGGTTTATGGACACGTGAGAGAATCTTACCCTGGGCGGGGAGGGAGGTGGGCACTGTGCATCTCGAGTTCATCTTAAGTCTCGCCACCCTAAAGCTAGTCTCCAGTGCTCTGAACAAAGCAGAAATAGGGGCAGGGCAGTGGGGCAATGGGAGCCCTTTGAAAGACTATCATGGGGGACAAGTTCCATGTGTGGCATGTGGTATGTGTTGGGCACTTTGCCCAGTCAAGGTCAGACGGCTGGTTTCTCCTGCTTATGTATGGCTATGTATATCTTTGTCTCAATTCTATTTGCATTTTCTGAAACCCGATTATAGAGATATGGGAACAGGTTTTCAGAAGGCTGAGGGAGGGGTGCTGGTCAGGGGACACTGGCTAGAGACTGCTTTCTCTCCCTTGATGCAGATGGCCTGGGCGCCCCCAGTGTGAATCATGGAGCAGAAGTCCTTCATGTCTGACAATGTTCCCTGTGACAGGAATCATGCGGGTTGCCAGTTGTGTCCTCTGGAGGGTGGTGTAAGGACAATATGGAAGCCACTGGTATGGAGAGAGTGCTAGATTCTTCCGAGACCTCACTTAGGGGAGACCACAGATATCCCACTTTCCCAGCACACACTCACATGCACACACACACACACACACATGACTCTGGAAAGCAAGGGAACCTACACGGAGCCATCTTGCCCCTCCCTGCGTGGCCACCTCTCTTCCTATTAGCTGTTGTATTTTGGCCAGTTGAATCAGTGTGTAGAAGAGGATGGCTTGGTCCCTGCAATCTGTAATCTCCCCAAAACGTTGCCTTGATGATGTCATCATAACTTTCATTTTGGGGATAGGACTGGGCATAATCAGAAAAAAAACGTGGCCTGGTACACATTTATGAAATAATTATTCTATGCTAAATATTTCCATATATGTTATCCTTAATATTCAGCACAGCTTTATGGGGTTGGGGATAGAATTATTGGTGTTGTTATGATTGTTATAATTATCAATGTTAGCTATGATTATTGATCACCTCCCCATCCAGGCACAGGGCTAGATACTTTATACTCATTATCTAATTTAATGCTCATAGCACTCTTGCTGGGTATAATTATATATATATAATTACGCCATTTCAGGAGTTTGGTGAATTACCCCGCATCACATAGCTATAACCAGCGGCAGGATCAGATTCAAACTTGGTCAGGCCTGACTTCTCTGCCTGTGGTTTCTCGCCTAAGTGGGGAAGCGGGGGGCTGGGGGGAAAGCATCAATCCTGAGAAGGTCTGTGCTTCTTCCTCTGTCTGTCACTCTTACACCTGGGAATATGTTTCCTTAGGGATTGAGTTATGCGTTAGGGTTGGGCAGAGTACACTTGCATGCACCACACACAAGATAACTTTCTCATCTTTTCTGTCTGGATATTCTTAGAACTAGTTCTTTATTTAAAAAAAAAATTGCACACATGATAAAATTTTAATAGTACAGAAAAATCTAAGTGACAAGTCTCTTCCCAACATTGGTTCAGTACTAGTCCCTCTACCAAAAGATAACCTCTTGTGTGTCCTTCCAGGAAAAAAAAATGCCTACACCAGCAGTAAATTCATTCATGTATATTGTACATTCATATATAATACATATCTATTTAAACCAATAAGAACTGTGCTAATTAGTTTTTCCTGATTGAAAAATAATGTAGTTATTTTTATAAATTTTGCAATCATAGTTACACATACACAAATAAAGAACAAGAAGTACTTCTGAGTCTCGACAGCAATCGCTGTTAACTGTGTGTGTTTCTTTTCGTTTTTTTAAAATTCAAATATGTTTATCCGTATTTCTTAAAATTACAATCCCACTGTAGTCTGATTTTCTTTCAACCCCCCACATTTTGGCCATCTTTCCATATCAATAAAGATTCTTTGGCGGTAGGGTTCTAGTGACTCTACATTAAACCTTGATAACTTATTAAATGAGTCCCTTCTTGCTGGGCACAAATGCTATTTCCAATTTTTCACAGTCATGGACAATGCTGCTCATTTACCTGGGCTGAGCAAGGCTTTTAAATGCAAATTGATCATTCTTCTTCAGAAAGGTGGTTCCAATTTATACTCTTTTTTCAGCAGAGTCTGAGAGTCTATTCTCCCACACTTTCACCGTCACTGTGTATTTATCACTTCATAATGATTTGCATTACTCGCTGAATGAGCACGTATCTCCATCTCATTGATAACGAATAGGAAGGGGGCTGGGCTTGTCCTGCAATTTGTCCCAATATTCTTCTCAACTTGAGACATCTGTTGAACAAAAAGTTTTAACATTTCACATAAAAACTTTTAAAGCTCTCAGGCTAATCTGTAAAGTAGGGTGTGCAAATTAAGTTTTTTGCTGCGCTTCATCCTTATGAAAGTAATCATTAGGGCTGCACAATTGCTATAGGGAGAGCGCTTAGAAAACATAAGGGCTCAGAAGTTGGTACTTAGGAAATAAACGAAATAACTTTTTGTTTGTTTGCTTTTAAATCCACCTTGGAGCTGAAAGATAGACAGACTTTAAGTTAGATTGTGTGTTTCTCAGCATTTTATAGCTTATATATTGAAACATGATTTTAAAAATATATTTAACTTGCATTAAATTTCTCAAAAGGTACAGAGATGCATATAAGATTTTTTTTTTAACAACTTGAATTTTCACTGGTGAAAAAAGACAAACATCTTAGGAGATAAAGAGATGTGAATGAGAGGCCCTGATTTTAAGAGGCTCATGATTTGGTGTGAGAAACACATGAAGAAGTAAAGACTCTGTGCTGGATTCTTGAATCCATGCTTCCCATAGGGAACTGTGGGAGTCTGAAGCATGATGCTGTACCCAACCTCGGGTGATCAGGAGAGACTGCCTGGAAGAGGCGGCCATGAGCTTAACTTTGGTTTGACGCTGCAGCAACCAAGGGACTTAATTTTGTGATGGGACTATAGATGGTGTTCCGTGAAGGGGACAGTGCTTATATTGTAAACTTTTGTTGCTTCAGTATTCAATCATTAGTAAATAATTTTAAGTGGAGCTTAATTATTGGTTCTGAGAATTTTGGATTTCAGGATCCAATAAATTGTTTCAAAGGATAACAAAAAATGAGGACACCAACTTAGACTTGCCAGAGTATTTATCTTTTCTAAGAAAGTACACTGGAAATAACAAAAATCAATAAAATGTAACAAGATGCCCCTATCAACAATCAAAATTACTTTATACAAGAAAGGGTATTTTAACACCAAACAATGTAGGGACATACACCTACCCTAAAGGACAGCCATTTCATTTTATCTTATTAACATTTTATTTGGAACTAATTTCAGACTCACCCAGAAGTTGCAAAGTTAGTAGAGTTCACTTACCTTCCTCTTACCTAACTGTCTCCAAATTGTCAAAACGAGCAAATTAACAGTGGTACATAATGGTACGTATACTATCCTACTCAAATGTCACCAGTTTCCCCCTTATATCTTCTTTTTAGTTCAGGATCTGGTCCTGGATCCCACATTCTCTTTAGTTGTGTCTTTTTTCATGGCCTTCAATCTTTCACAGTTCCTCATTCCTTCCGTGTCCTTCCTGATCTTGAGACTTTGGTGTGTCTGATATTTTCTCATGATGAGACTGAATTTCAGCATATTTTGGGAAGAAGATCATGAAAAGCTGTGTCCTTCTTTGTGCATCAAATTGGGCAGTACATGGTGTTGATATGTCTTATCACTGGTGATGATAGTAGTAAAGTAACCTTGATCATTTAGTTAGGTGATGTTCTGCCGAATTCCTCCCAAGTAATGCTACTAACTTTTTCTTTATAATTCATAACTATTTGGGTGGAGATACTTTAAGATTATGCTGACATCCTCTTTCTCCTTAAACGTTCACACACTGACTTTTAACATTCATGAGTTGATCTCGTCTGTAGTAGTTGCCACTGTGGTGTTTGCTTAATGACGACTCTGTATTTCTCTCATGCTGTCTGCATTTTTTTTTCCCTAAAGATTGGCCCTGAGCTACATCTGTTGCCAATCTTTTTTCTTCTTCTCCCCAAAGCCCCCCAGTACAGGGTTGTGTGTTCTAGCTGTAGGTCCTTCTAGTTCTTCTGTGTGGGACCTTGTCTCAGCATGGCTCTATGAGCAGTGCTAGGTCCTGGCCCAGGATCCAAACTGGCGAAAGCCTGGGCTGCCAAAGTGGAACACATGAACTTAACTGCTCCACCACCCGGCTGGCTCCTGTCTACATTTATTAATTGGAATTGTTTTGAAGGAAGAGCTACGCCTTCTCCTTCATTTATTTATTTATTCAATTATTTATGTTAGTATATATTCACAGGTATATATTTTATTCTATGGCTCATAATCCAATACTATCATTATTTTCTTGCTCAAATTGGTCCAGCTTTAGCCATCAGGAGCTTCTGGTTGGTTTCAGTGATGGACTGTCATTTTAACTGAGTGAATTCCCCTTCCCACTGCATTCCTCCCTGCTCCCCATCTTCTATTTCATGTCACCACAAGCCAGTGCAAACAGCCAGAGGCCTGATATTTGGGACATACTGGCCTAGGGCATGGAAGGAGACTCATGAAGAGCATGCTTAGGGATGAATTTGTGTCTTGTCCCTCTTGCCTTTAGAAATGATGAGAAAAGACACGGGAAAGTGGTGATGCGGGTGTGAAATAGGAGAGAGAAAGAATGAACTGTCATGGTGCTTGCAGGAAAGGCAATTATTTCTTTTAGGATTGGAAGGGGCATGGGGGGTTTCCAGGAAGCAGCCTCAGCCTAAAAATAATAGAGACAGTTCACCGAGAACTTGCTACGTGCCAAGCCAGTGCTGGGCCACCAAGGCTACAAGCGTCGAATCCTCTTACAATCTTATTGTGAAGAAGACTTTAATGTTATGGTTTCACAGATGGGAAACGAGGTTAAAACACATGAAGAAAGTGGTGGAGTCAGGATGGCATCTTGTTCCTCCATCCCCAGGGACTGTTGCTGTGTACTTTTCACGACAGACTCCTTCCCCGGCAGTGGGCAGGGGTAGGAGAGATTTCCTGCTGGCACTCTGATGACAATGCCACCCCAGCCACTCCTCACCACAGAAATCTTTTCTATCCATTGTCAGGAAAAAAGAAATACCTTTCCTTGCAGTAATCACTGGGATTTTGTGTATGTGTGTGTGTGTGTGATATTCTTCATCTTTCTATGTAATCTGTAGATTTAAATAATCTATGCATTCCCGTCAATTCCATACCTTTCTAAAATCTTGCTTTTAGAATGTGCAAGTATGGGGAGTTTTAATTTGCAATGATTTCACAAGACATCTGCATTTGAGAGTCCCAGAAGAGAAAATGTTCCTCTTTCTACTGAGTATACTTGACCGCCTCCATTCATTTTCCTCTGTTTGCCCACGTGTATTTGTGGTCCTTCAACCTGTTAGAAACAAAGAATTGGACCCTGGAAGATATCTTGGCAACACCATGGGATCCAAACCCTCTAGCTCATAGCTGAGAAATTGGAGGTTCTGGGGTGGGCAGGAACTTGCCCAAGGTCACATATGGAGTTAGAACTGAGCCTCACCAAGAAGCCAGGGGTGTGGACTCCAAGCCGCCTTTCTGCCATCTTGCTGGGGTGCCTGTCACTACCGCCAACATCCGACTGACCAAGCGTACAAAAGGAATTCTTTAGAACGGTTTCTTAATAATAAATGCTTACATTTTCTCTTGGCCCCGGGCCAAATCCCCCCTCTCAATCTTGTTTTCAAGGTTGAACATTCCTCTAGACTTAGTGACCTTGCCCTTCTTGGCCTGTGGATGTCGCTCTCCATCCATAAGCCTCCTTTCCAGGGCCGGTGTTTGCAGCAAAGACTGTAATTTTATTTTGGGTTTGGATATACTGATTACATTTTAGCTTCTGGTATATTTTCTTACCTGTCACAGCCGTTAAATTTATTTTAATAGTTACTCTACCCTCCTGATAGGCACTAAAGGAGGAATTGGATATTGTCTATCAATTGGCTGGTCTGTGAACTAAGGCTGTATCTAATTACAAGGCATTGTATTGGGGCTGATTTATTAACCATTTACTGTGCTTCTGAGAAGGTAGCATTTTTAGTAGCACTGTTCAGCCTGGATGTAGCTTTCCAGGAGGGCAGGGTGCCCGGAATATCACTGATCTTACAGTTATTACTTTGTGTCATATATAATCTTGTTTTTTCCCTGCAACAAATAAATCTTTGGGACTCCCTGAAAAAAAAAAAAAGAAAATAAAAACATTTGTGGTTACAGTATAATAAAAATAAACCGTTTGTCGTGACTGCAGCTGACATTTATCAGGCCGTTTGTGGATGCTCTTTCTCTCTCTCTATAATACAGAACATAATTTGTCACTTTGTAAATACATTCCAGTCTAAATCCCTGCCAGCATCTGTTAGTGTTTGAAGGATTAATGTGCTACCCTGTGTATGTCTGCACTTGCAAGGAACAGGGTAGCATATGATTATGGATCTTGGGAGAGCAAGAGAACAGGGTATTTTCTATGCTTTTTCCCTACTCATGTGATCTTTTTGGCCTTTTCCTGATTTTTCTTGTACCCATCCCATTCTGCTACGTACTTGGAATTTCATCATTTGCAAAGATGCTTGGTCCTCAACCCCCTTTCATAGTCATGGTCATAGGAATAGTAGTTCATATGTGGGTGAGCAGCAGGAGACACTTTGGAGTCAGTTGCTCTGGGGTTCAAATTTTCCCATCATCCGATTTATGGCCTTAAGTTACTTAATTTCTGTTTTCTCACTTACAAAATGAATATGCTAATACCTACCTCTAAACGGTACTGAGGATGAAGGAGGAAATCTATGTCCATGCAAACCGCCCAGCGGAGAACCTGGTCGAGAGTAACCGGTGGGGCTGTACCTCTTATCATTGCTGGCAAAATTGCTTTTCTTGATGCAGTCCACGAAACGGAAAGTGTCTGGAGGATCCCAGTGCCGTGAGCCAGCTGGTGGTTACGATTCTGTTTTCTTTTTCATCTTTTCTTGTTAATTAATGGAGTTTGTATTTGTTTGGAAATATTTCTATCCCTGTAAATCAGGTGCTTGCTGGGTTCCTGGCACAGAGAGCATTCTGCCACTAAGACGGTGTGGTTCTCAGCAAGGTTTGGTACTGAATCCTGGCAAGACTGAGGGGTATCCCCTCACCAATGGCAGAATGATTCAGATACCTGCTGGAAGGACCATCTTGCCCCCCCACCCCCAGCAGAAGGCATGAATTCCCCTGAATGTTAGTGTGGCCTGCAATTCTTACTACTTTATGGACTGGCTATAGTCTGTCAATCACTCTTAATCTACTGCTATCATTTGATTTAGAAAAATTCCAGAACATGGATGAAATGGCTTCATTAGTAACTCTTTTGTGAGCAAATCTCTTTATTTCATGTTTTCACTGTTTGTTTTGTTTGCGTGTACTTCTGCCTGCCCCACCAAAAATGTCTCCCCAACCTCTATGTCTACGTTTGCAGCTTTTTTCTCTCACATAAAGAAGAAAGCGTGGAGTTCTCTTTTCATTAGAAGCATTGCTTTGTTTTGTTTTGGTTTTTCGGCAATATAAATGCATATGAACACGACAGAAGTACCATGCCCGCATTCCCAGTCGCCAAGACGGGCCTTGTGATATGATGCTTGTTGTTCAGATGCTGGAAAGAATCTTTAGCAGATCTGGGAGCATATCTTTAAGCTCAGTGAAAAGTGTCTATTCTTCACACCCTAAATGCCCAAGGATTGACATACTTGGCAAATGTCTAGAGACTCCTAATTTTTTTTGACAGGTTTTTATAAACTAGAGATGCCAAAATATATTTCATAAAGGTTCCGTGTTCAAGCAGACATGTGGAATCACAGGGACTATTTAGTGCTGATACTTACAAAGTGTACTACTCCTGAAATTTAGATTATTTAATACGAGACATTTTGCAAGGAGCAATGTTAACAGATGCTCGCTGCTAAGTCCATTGTACATCCTTAATTCTACATACTGTTTGTACTCTTTGTGTTGTGTGTTTTCTGTATCTTTTTTTTTCTTTTTTTTGATTAGCCCTGAGCTAACATCTGCCACCAATCCTCCTCTTTTTGCTGAGGAAGACTGGCTCTGAGCTAACATCCATGCCCATCTTCCTCTACTTTATGTGGGGCACCTACCACAGCATGGCTTGCCGAGCGGTGCCGTGTCTCCACCCCGGATCCAAACCCGCGAACCTCAGGCTGCTGAAGCGGAACGTGCGCACTTAACTGCTGCACCACCGGGCCAGCCCCTTTTTTCTGTATCTTTATCAAATGGCCTGTGTGATAAAACAACACGCACTGTAAGCTGTGGTATGATGTTTTCCCTTTTTCTCCTACATTCATTGGAATTTGCAAATGATATTAATTATAAGACTGTCAGACTTCAGGAAGCACACCCAACTTATTGACTCTTGTTCTAAAATAGGGATCAGCAGACTGTGCTCAGCTGGGAGGAAATCCACCCCAATACCTGTTTTCGTAAATAAACTTTTATTGGAACGTGGCCACGCCCATTCATTTAATGTGCTCTCTGGTGGCTTTTGCTTTCATGCTACAAGTTGAATAGTTTGTATGGCCTGCAAAACCTAACATACTTACTGTCTGGCCCCTTAGAGAAAAAGTTTGCTGCCTTCTGTTCTAGAGGACTCATGGCCATTTGGAAAGAAAAGTGTGTTCCACCAAATCAGAAATGAGCAAGTGGTTCGATCAGCGTCTTACTTCTACACATATGTAAACAATTCAAATTACACATGACTTAGTTATCAAACTTGGTTAATCCAAAGCCTGGGGGAGGGGGGAGGGGAAAGGTTGAAGTTAGCTGGTTTTTTCATCATAAAGTTAAAAGTTTAATGGTCAAAATAAAACAAAAAAGTATAAAAGGCTTTGGGTTCATGGAAGGAACAACATTCTTGGGAGTGAAGTACCTTTCACCCCACCATAATCTCCTGGACTCTGATGCTTTTAGGGTTGGACAGAAAGTTCTGGCACAGAGACAGGAGTACTATCTCATAAGGAGAATTGGCTTATCAGAGTGGAGGGAGAAATGAAATCCCAGTTCTGGCAGCTACTAATTATATGATTTTTGAGCCGATTTTTTGTGCTTTCTCAGCCTTTGTTTTGTTTATAAAATGCAGGTAATTAGGTCTACTTTGTTAGGGCTCAGCAGGGTAAAATGTGGCCAAGGCTGTGATTGTCTCTTCCCTGAAGAGTATCTTCCAGAGAGTAGGTCCTCAAAATTTTGTGTTTAATTAACAGTTGGTGTTTGCCTCGTAGAATGGATTTGGTAAATTTATATGGGGGAAGGTTGTGCTAAGGTCCTAGATGAGGGATGAAAGGTGACACTTGGATTAACTAGAAAATGTGACCCTCAGCCATAACACCCGCAGATCCTTCTGGGGGTTGCATTGCAGACCTGGTACCCCAGAAAGGAGTGCAGCCTCATAAAGTCAGTGATCTCCTTTAGGAAAAAGGACCTAATGGACCAGAGCCTGCCTGTACCGAGGTGAAAGCTGTGGGCCACCCCTTCACAGTGCGGGGAGCAGCTCTGCCTGTCAAGAACATTGATATCGTCAAGCCAAAGGGACAAGGGAAGAGGCTGTTTATAAATATTGAAGAGGCAGGGAGAGCTTGCACTAAGGCCAAGCTGCTTTAGCATGCACGCCATTCCAAAGTGGCTTCTAATGGACATCTGTAAGGTGGTGTGACCCGCGCTGCCCCTCCCCACCCTAATGCTGTCTGAGATGCTCTTCTGAAAACATGCAGTCTGTAACTTAGCTGGCTTTTAACAGAATTACCCAATGTGATTCATTTGTCCCATTTGGCTTCAAGAGAGGAGACCACAGAGGAAGTCAGATATGAACGTGGCCACGTGCTGAATCCCACACCAGCGTGCTTCACGCACTGAGAGGACAGGACAGCCCTTGACTGCTTTGAATCAGCGTGTGAATGTTGACCTCTCTCTGCCACTCTTCACAGGCTCCCCTTCCTCAGCTCCTGTTTGAACTTTATTTCCTGAAGCAGCCCTGGTTAAGCTGTCAGACAGTCCCTGGAAACCTCACAGGCCTGCCTGACTCTTTCTCTGCATCTCTCTCTCTCTTTCTCTTTCTCTTTGGACTCAGTAGCAACTACCGTGAAGCTCTCTGGACTAACAGGCTCGAGTGGAAAAGTAGTATCATTCATCTGGTATATGCTGCTGGGCCGAATTATTTGAGTTAATTCAGACATCATAATGGGCTTTTGTCTGTCAAAGACTTTTTCAGGCTTATTTTATGCTGTTTGGGCTCCAGAATCTATTAGCTTTTTCAACTCTATAATGCCACAAATTTCATTTCTGCTTGCAAACTGGATGATTCTTCCTCCCTGAGCATATCACTTTCTTGTACTCTCTTGGTGAAAGCAGCATGGAGCAGTCAACACACACTGACATTCTGGCTCTTCTCTCAAGCTTCAGGCTTGGGAGGTCCTAGATCTGCCTGTCAAGTTATGATGGAGAACAGTTTTACCAAATGATTTCCAGGTATGACACAGATCTACAGGGGGTCCCTGATCAACAGGTGGCTGTTGTCCATTTGGTGAATTAAGTATCCAAGCTCCTTTAATCTAGTGGCCCCACTGTCCCCTGGGAAATTGTTGTACCCTACATTCATCTTATGGAAGGAGAAAGAGAAGGTGGGGAACCCAGGTCACATGAGGAACAGCCCAGGAGTTACCCACTCTTCCACTCACAGGCCATTGGTGGAAACCTAGATGGCCCACCCACCTCAGTGCAGGCTGGGGAGTGTAGTTCCTGGCTGGTCAGCCTTCTCAGCACAATCCCATACTGTGGAAAGGGGGGAACTGATTTGAAAGGCACTAATTTTATCCATTGTATATCTTTTTTATATAACATAGAGGTAGTTTTTAAATTCTAGTCTGTTGGTTTATGCCTTTTACTATCTGAATTCAAGTCCATGTGTATTTCTTGTGATTATGGATATATTTGTTCTAATTTCTGAATTTCATTTTGTATTTCTTCTCTACCAACTGTTTTCCTCTATTATTATTTTTAATTCTGTTTGATAATTTTTGGGGTTGATCTAGTTTCTTTATATCCCATGCACCCCATACATCATTTATTTTCCCTGCTGCTGATTTAGAAGCTAAAGATTCTTCCTCCCTTCCCTTCCATTTCCTTCCTTTTCCCTTCCTCTTCCCCTTCCTTCCCTCTTTCTTTTGCAGTTACTTTGAAATTTTCACATACATATCTAAATATTCTCTTACAAAGTGTAAAGCTATGTAATGTCTCTATCATTTTAACCAAAAAAACCAGACCGTACATGATTTAATGGCTCAATAAAATCCTCTCTTCCATAAAGAAGAAAAACAAACACTTCCCTGTTATTGTTATTTCAATTCCTTCTTCAATTCTGTTTTAAGTGTATTTATTTGGTCCTGTAGCTAATGTAAAAGATGCACGAAATTTGGGGATAACTTGACTGTGACTTCTCTTTTGTGTGTGTATTGTGTTGAGTCTCATCTTTTTCTGCCTTTATGGATGTTTTGGTTAAAAACTATAAGAGGCTGCTGAGCTACATAGAAGAAACTTCATTTCTCTCTGAAGCATTTAGTTTTTTAAAATCTTTTCTAGTTTATCTGTTGAATATCCTGCCTTACTTCTGCAGAACTTCTGCAAGATTTCTCTCTTTAGATTCATCCATAAATTAAAGATAACTGTCGTGGTCACTCCTCAAGCACGATGATACTATTACATGTTTACTCATGCTTTGCATAGCAAGCTCATGTCCATCATCACACAGTGTGGCCAACTTCTGAGAGGCAGGTGCTCAGCCAGGCAGCCTGAAGCACCAGGAGAAATGCCTGCCTTTCCAAATATGGCTTATCGAAAATCATTGCTGCCAGCATCACCAGTTACTTTTATTTCTATGTACTTACAAATTTGTCCCAAGTTTGGTGGTATGTTACAAGTCATTCATTTTCTAAATTGAAGGCTGTCTCGAAAACCTACTCTGTGCTACTCACTGTGTACCAGGTATTAGAGATAGAGAAATAAAATTGTGCATTTTTAATTTACTATAAACGTCAGTGTGAATTATTGGTTGTTTTGGTTTTCTTTCCTACTCTCCTGCAGTGTTCTTGGGAATGGAAATTACTACAACCTTTTTGGAGGACTCCCAGCAAAAATCTATCAAAATTTAAAATGTAGATATTTCTTGACCTAGCAATTCTACTTCTAAGAACTTATCTTATATAAAAAAATTATATATTGCAAAGTATAGGTAATGCAACATTGCTTTCAATAACAAAATCTGGAAACTACAAAAAATAATATTAATTACGACAAGAACAATAGTTCACACTTCCACATATCTGTTTAAGGTGTTTTCCAGGGATAGTATCTCATCGAATTCTCACAGTAATCCCAAGGACGAGGTTCTTCTATTCTTTCTATTTTTACAGGTAAGGGAGGTTAGGCATCAGAAATTTAAGTACAAAGCTAACAATGGGCTAACCATACTGGTTGGAAAGAAGAGGGGTAGAGCTCTATTTAGATATATTCAATTATGTGTTCACTGGGGAAAACCAGACTGTAAAAGACCACGAGCTACAATACTATGTTTGTAGAAAAACATGCGTAGAAGATATATTCTGGAAGGATTTGCATCAGGCTGTCACTGTGTTGATCTTGGGGCAGTGGGATTTGGGAGATGTTTTCACTGTCTGCATTATGCACTTCTGCATTATTTGTACTTTTGTCAGTGAGCCAGTTTTACTTTTACAACTAAAGATAAATTTAAATAGCTGAAGACCACTTAGGGTGAATCAAAGTTCTTCTCACCAAACTCAGATATGCAACCTCGGTGCTAGTGACATCTTCGGCTAGTTCTGGGGGGCTATCTTTTGCATCGTAGGATATTTAGCAGCATCCCTCGTCTGTACCCATCAGATATCAATGCCCCCCTCCAACAAGTTGTGGCAACCAGAAATATCTCCAGAGTTTGCCACGTGGCCCCTGGGGGTTAGAATGCCCCTGGTTGAGAACCTATGAGATAGATGCTGGCCTATCCATGTATGATTCTCTCCATTTGGGGCTCTTTCAAACTTTGTGAGTCCTTCATGTGGAATTCAGAATCTTCTAAACCAGAGCAGGCAAATCTTGTTTTTCTGTTTTCTATTCAACGTAACTAACAACTGTTGACCTCTCACCAGATAATCAACAGGCCCCAGATCTTTGTATTTTGAGCTATGCCCCTCGGTCTGAATCTAGGAGGGGGGGCACTGATTTTTCTTTTATCAGCGATTTCCCCAAAGTAGGGGGTTCCACTGCTTAACACGTTTCATTAAGAACACAGCTATTAAATATTCAAAATATATAGACTGTTCCTGTTGAGAATATAATTATACAGTAAATTAGCTGATGTCCAGTATGTTGCCTTTTAAGCACATCTTTGATGTTTCCAGTACTTACATAAGATATAGGGCCTGTTTATTAAGAGTCTTCAACTGTGTATAAAGCTAGAGCAGTCAAAAGTAATGGTTTCTGCTGAAGGATTCTTTATCATATGAATTTACCTTTAGTCATCTATTATTTATTTCAGCTATTTTATATGCCATTATAATAAATATTATGACAGAGAAAGCTTTTACGCTTCAACTTATTGTCGTACTCTTTACTTGCCTGCAATCCTTCAGGAAAATGTAACTATGCTTTACCTATAGTTAACGTAAATCATCACTTACATTAGAATGAAAAATTCACTATGAAAAAAGGCTCTTTCTTCCATAGCAAGGCATAAATGCACAATCATGTTGACTGCCAAACTCCCGTGCCATTCGCTGTCCTTCCTTAAACTGTTTTTAAGCTGCAAAGTGAATACATTGCATAGAGGGAAATTGGAAGGTTTTCGAATATTTTCCCTCTCTTGTTAGTTTCTGGCAAGATAAGCGTTTTTTATCCAGAGTGCAAAATATTGCCAATTACTGTCTAAGCATTTTTAATAGTTTTGCTTTATGGGGCACGTAACTCATATACCAAATTAAATAAGCTGTTATCCGGTGCAATTTCTCCTTGAATCAGCCTCACAATTACCTATAGATATTGATACAGTTATTTTATAAATTGAGTTTCAGCAACACAAGGCAAAAATTTTGACCTGTATATAATGAAAAAAGAGTTGTCATGATTTTCTTATTAGGAGTGTTTGTGTATTTTGGCAGGGGAGGGCAGGATTGGGGGGCGCTCGTGGGGGCCCAGGAGTCAGGGTTGATCTGAAGGTTAGGGATGACAAACTCAGCCCCTATCCTTCAAGGCTTTAAAAAAAACCCAGGGCTTTACTTAGGATCATTTTTGATTTGGTTCCCTATTTCGGAATGTGGAATCTGCTCTAAGAGCGGTTTTCTTGTTAAATGCGCGATGGTGTACAGACTGGTACAAATGTGCAGAGCCGGAGAAAGACTCTCAAACTCTCCTTTTTCCTTGAGTGCCCTATCCGAAAGAGCAATTATCAGTGCATCCTTTAAATCTTTAGGCTTGGCTAAGATTGGGCAAACTCCCCATCAGACTTAGTCACAATACTGGTTTGGGTTGTTGACTGAGAGGTACAGAGTCGAAAGTAGATGCAGATGTCAATCCGTTCCTGCATTACCCAGCAAAGATGCTGCCATCCATTGCCACCATTAACATCACTTAAATACTACTGGAGAAATTAATGTTATGAAGTTCCACAAAGGATATTGATGAATTATTAAACCAGTTTAGTTAGGTCTGTATTGTAGTAGAGTGAATAATGTCATGTCAATAATATGCTCAGTGCCAGTGTCTCTTGCTGTTGTAAATGTGACGACTCCTATTTAAGGGTTCGGAACATAAAATCAGGACTGAGAGTATGTAAAGTGAAAGGGTGAGAGACATCAGCATAATGCAATTAAGGCCCATTGGATTAGAATTTGCAGGATGCCATTAGCAATAAGCTCTGAATGTAGATTATTGCCTTGGTTACATTTTCCCTTTCAGCAATAGGCTTCTCTTGTAAATACTAAATGCATAAAATAAATATGATATAAAATAGACACAAATAAGAATATATAGGTGATGTTAATTTCTTTATAGCTTCTTGGTGTTATATGTTGACGAACATGGTGATAGGGGTGCCGTGCAGCGTGGTATTCCAGCGAAGCCACATCACTTGGAAACCTGGATCCGTGTCTTACTGGCTATGCCCCTTTAAACTGTATCAGCCTCTGGTTTCTAGTCTGTAAAATGGGGGAAATGATATGTACATACTTCAAAAGATTTTTCATATTACTATTAAATGAAAAATAAATGCCAAACATATCATAGGTACTCATTATTTTTTCAGCTTTTATTATCAATAAATGTGTGTAGTAAATGAGATCTTCTTTTAGGGAAACCCAGAAATGAAGTCCTATGTAAGTGTGAGGGAGAGGTAGGCACACACCCATCAAATCTGCATAGATCGGCTTCTTCAAATGAGAACACACAAGAGCTAATTGCCCTTAAACAGTTAATCTTGCATCTGCAGTTGCATGTGCTGAATCCTCATAGATGAAAGAGAGTTTCCTCTGGGCGTATGGGAGACTAGGCTCCCTGTGCCCATTGAGCACATCTGGATTTCTCCATCCTTCCACCTCTAAGAACAGTGCGTGCTCTTCTTTTTGACCAGCTCAGGGGTGGTGCTTTCAACACAACTTAATAAAGAGCTGCTCTCCCCTGCTGCTAGACTAGGATTGTGTCGAAAATGTGCACTGGGGATTCTTTGGTCAAGCTGAGTGGAGGAAGCAAGCCTCATGCATCTTGAAGATGAGAGCATTTAGAAGCATACTCACTTGATTTCACTGAGCATGTTCCATAACACCCAACAGCTTCGTTCCCAGACCAGATACTTTGGGTTCATTACGGGGAGAAATTGGCTAGTGGAGGAAATTCATCGATATACTCCCAGCTAATTCACAAGCAGTTTACAATTAATGATGACTTGAAATAATAATTTGTTTTTAAACTATGCTTCGTCATTCAAATTATATATGGTTTTTGAAAGGCCTATTATCATGAGATTTTACGTTTTTTGTTCTTTCATTGATGGTAAGCAGATTATGGATATGAACTACTTCCTCTTGCATGTTGCAATGACAGGGGAAAAAAAAGAAGTGAAGGAGAATGGAATCTGTGGAATATGCATCGTCAAAAACAACAACAAAAACAATCATAATGATATTCATTGCTAACAACTATAGAGTACTTATCAAGTGTCAGGCACTATTGCAAATGCTTTACATATATGACCTCATTTCCTAGAAGGCACATGCTATTATTATTTCCCTTTTACAGAAGGAAAAACAGTGCACAAATAGGAGAAGTAACTTGCCCAGCTGCAAAGTGCTGGAGCTGGGATTCAGACCCAGGTAGTCCAGCTTGAGTCCACGGCCTTAACCACCACCTTTTAGGTTCAAAACAATCATTGAGTTTGGGAACTGGGGTACCATGGCCTCAAGCGGATTCCATGAGCTTCCTTCCTCGTGCTCTGGGGTCATGTGTTAACCTCCATTACAGAGTTGCTGTTCAAACTTTCTCTGAGCTATGTATATTAATTTCATGAAATAAAGAAGGGAGGCCACAATTACTAATATACTTTATTCTTGAAAAACCAGGAGCATCATTTTTTAGCAGTGGCCTTCCTCATAAAGATAATAATAGTTATCATTTATGTGCTTCATACCACGTATACATATACATAATATCTAATCTTTACTCATGCTGGTCAAATGCCCGTTTTCAAATATGTCACTTAGGCCCAGAGCATTCAAGTAGCTTTCCTGAAGTGACACTGCCAGTGATGTGGTCGTGCTGGACTGTGGCTCCAAGTCAGCCTGGCTCTACCGTCTGTGCTGTGAATGGCAGTATCTCCCCATTTCTCTGTTTAAATACCGCACAATCCCCATATGGTTCCTTTGGTTTCAGGCGGTATCACATCTGAGTCACACTTGGCTAATTTATAGTCATAAAATGGGATGAGAGAGCACTCTTGCATAACAGCAGCAAGCAACCCCTTTGATTCTGCATTTACAGACTCGAGTCACTGAGACAGGTTTTGGAACTTAAAATAAAGAATAGACCAAGAAGACTTGGTCTATTGAGGGGTGTCAGTGATCTATGCCACCAGCAAGTGTCCCTGGATCCCAGGGAAACGGAAGAAGAGCACGTGGGTTGCTTAATTACTACGTCTTTCTGGCTGAGCCTGGAGTGTTGGGAGCAGGTGAGCTTCTCAGCTACTTAGAAGTTGCCTGATGCTTCATGTGTGGAATGCCACCTGTGCGGTTCTGTTTTAAAATAGTGATTACCAGCATCTGTATACATAATTTAAAATAAATTTACATTCTTATTTTGCCTGAGATGAAAGTTTATGTACTGGCGTGATTAGAGAAAAGAGTGAGGATTTGGGGAAGGGTTGAGAGAAGCATTTTATAGCATTTTAAGATTTAAAATTCTTAGTCTGGAGTTCTTTCTGGCTAAATAAAGCTAAGTGGATGGATGATTGGATGGATGGACAGATGATGGATGGATTAATGGATAGATAGGAAGGAAGGGAGGGACATATGGAATGCTAACAGCTTATTTTTGGATAATGGGGTTGTAGATCTTTTTAGGGGTCTATATTCATCTATCTTTTCTAAATTTTTCTCTAAGTAATGGAAGTATGAAGCAGGACATGGCCTGAAATAAGCCTGGAGTGGTAGACAGGGCCAAGTCATGGACTGTGTGTTAGTTGTTAGTGTTCTTCACTATGTGTGTGTGTGTGTATATATATATATATATATTTCCATTTCTCCTCCTTCTGGGCACATGGAGGGTTGCATCTTCCTGAAGCTAAGCATAGCTACATGACTTGCTCTGCCAATGAAATGTGAGCAGAAGTGACATCTGTCACTGCTGGGTGGAAGCCTTTGAGAACCCAGTGTGCAGCTCACTGCATTCTCTTCCCTGCACTGTAGAGGCTGGTGATATTATAGAAGGTAAAGGCTCCATCTGTCTGGGCCCCTGGCGAATCACAATTAACATGGCTCCATTGATCCAGGATGGGCCAGAAGTGTGAGCGAGTAGTAATCCTTGGTTGTTTTAAGACATTGAGGTTTTGAGGCTGTTCCTTACTGAAGCACATCCTGGTTGATACACAGGCACTTGTGTGAACCATGCTAAGGAATTTGGACCATATCTTGTTGACCATTCCAAGCTACAAAAGGGTTTTAACCTAGGACTTTGTATATATGTTTGTTTTGCCAATCCAGAGAGCAGATTCTGGCCAAATAGGCCTGAACTTTTCATATTCCAGAAGGCATATAAGAATTTAACATCAAACTTACCGATTCCTTAGTGGTGATGGAATTGTTCTGTATCTTGACTGTGGTGATGATTACAGGAATCAATACATGTGATAAAATGCCATAGAATTGTACAAAAAGATATTCCAAATAAGAGAAAATGAGTGCATCACCGAACTGGTGAAATCCAAGTAATGTCTGCAGTCTAATGAATTGCATTGTTTCCGTGTTGATTTTGTGGTTTTCATAATGTGCTATACATGAGTAAGATGTCACCATTGGGCGATGGTGGGACATAGGTATATGGGCACTCTCTGTACTATTTTTGTCACCTCTTGTGAGTCTAAAACTAATTCCAAATCAAAGTTAACAACAAGAATAAACAGTTCATGTGTTAAACCAAGAAAGTGAATTGTGGTCAGTCCCAGATTCATGGCCAGACTTGGCAGGAAAGCCTAGATTGGCCGATCGAGCCTCCTGCCTCTCTCATGATAAACATTTCTATAATGTTCCTAAGTTTGTCAGATAATCAGAAGAGCAAGCCCCCTAACACACACACAAACATATACACACCCTAATTCTAAAAGCTGCGTTTTCCCTTCACTGGACTGCACACAGTTTCTCTGCATTTCTCAGGGTCAGTAGCAGAAACAGGAAACCTGATACAGAGAGCAGAGAATTACCTGAGTAATAGTGTGTGGACTTGAATCACTGTCCCCAGGAGCCTAGTAAGCCACAGCCTGTGGATTAGTCTGCTGAACTTCTTGATGGCTTGTGACCTCTTGTTCCCCCTGGATGTATATGTTCTGATTTTGTTCTTATTGGTAGTGGCAGCTGTATGCTTTATTTTAAAGTGAAGGGGAGCAGGGGGGCAAAAGACAACTTACTCATTGTAAGTTACACATACAGAAGAATGTACTGGCCCACTTGGCCGTGCCATCATTCTCATTGGAATGTTGCTTTGGGGTCACCATCTGGTAATGTTCTGCCTGTTTTATGTGGGAAATATATACATGCATTTTTATAATATGTAGCCTGCACGTCCTTTGGCGTTTCCATAGGGGGCTTGTCTGAGAGGAACAATGTCTTTACCACCCCTTCCCCAACAGAATGACTATCTGACTTTCCTCTTGTGATACATTCAAAGTTCTGTAAGATTCTGTGTAGGCAGTAAGGGTCAGGCTCCAAGCCAAGTGAGGCTGGGGCCAGAGGAGGCAGCTTGAGGGGGAAAGGCCACTTTATTTGCCAACTTTGAGTGTCAAATCGGGTAGTTGAGCGTTTATGAGGCATAAGAATCCATGGAGAATAAAAGTTAGCCATTGACAGACTTCCCACTCCCAAGAGATTTTAAGCCATCAGATAAATATTGATTATTCAGACAGAAAGCGAGCCGAGTTTTGCTCCTCATCTGGCAGCCCAAACTCTCTGTGCAAGGTGCAACACCACTCAAGTGCATTCTCTTCTCCTGGTGGCAATTTCCTTCTCTGTAGGATGAGGGGTGAGGCCTGGCCTTACTGTGGACCCTCTAGCTCTGATGTTCCCTGTTCTTAGGAAACTCTAACAACATCCATGTGTTGGCACTTTCCCCTTTTCCTGGAATAGGTTAAATGCTTCTCCTTCTTCTTGCAAAATCTGCATGTTTGTTCATCTGGCACTGTTAGCGGAGACATTTAAATCTACGTTGATCAACTTTCCTTTGGCACTGATATGCTGTGGGGGTTTGGGGAAGTCATCTAATCACTCTATACTCCTTTCCCTAAAACTGGGCTTTGTTAGCAGACATGACCTGGATCCTCCAGGATCTAACAGCAGTCTGGTCTGATGTGGTCTTCAGGGAGGACCCTTGGGTACCATTTAACGTCACTTCATCCACCATGCTGCACTGTAACTCACCCAAACCACCATTTATTGCGAAGTGGCATCAGGGAGAGTTTGGCTCAACGACATCTTGTCTCCTTCTAGTTACATTTGTTACATACCTTCTCTCTTCTGAGCAAGATGTTAGGTGCTTTATACTTGTTCTAACAACTCTGTGAGTAGATAACTAATGCTCGCCTTTTATAAATGAGGAAACTGAGGCTCAGAAATGTTTAATGGCCCGAAGTCAGTGTGCTTCCCAGCTGTCTCTGCCTGACGTTTATTGTTCAAGGTTCGGGTGCTGGGTTGGAGCCCAGGACCGAGGCGGCCAAGATAAACTGCGGCAGGTACACTGAGCATCTCAGCACAGTTTGTCTCCATCCCTGAGGAAGACAGTTCCGGTGGAGGATGTTCTCAGTAGTGCTGTTTCACCCCCTTCCTAGCCTTCGAGGTATCATGTTATTCCCCCTAGTCTTACTTTAGCATCACTGTCTAGACATGAATTCCCGAGTTCACCATTTGTTTTATGGGACTCTTCTCACCTGAACAGGCAGGTGGCCTGGCATTCTTGGCTGCATGTCTTTCGGAGGAAATACATCTAAGAAGTGATAGTATTTAATCGCACACCCTGAAGTCCAGCCAGACTTAACAGTTGGGAGTGCTCCTTAAACATAAGGCAAGGGTGAAAGGCAACGCTGATCTTTCTAGAATTGTGCTAGGAGGCTGTGCAGGGGAACATGATTGCTTCAAACTCGGACTGCTCCAGTTTTCTAGTTTCTTTCCAGGAGGGAACTTGGGCTTTAGTGTCAGACCTACTTGAGGTCAATGCTTCCTGCTCCCACTTCTTAGCTCTGTGATTGCTTATAAGATGCCACATTGTAAAATAGGAAAATATAACTCATCTTTCAGTTGTTGTGAGGATGAAATGTGATGGTCCCTATAACCACCCAGCCCATGGTGGGCTCTGAATGGTCAGTAGCCATTATTAGCATCATTATCATCCACATGTGCCCCACCTGTTTATAGACTTTTCTGGGTAACTAAACCAAGGGGATTAAGGTCAACCTGGATTCATTGGTATAAATGAGTTTTGCTTGCTTTTGTACTTTCTTTCTTTCTTTCTTTCTTTCTTGTTGGTGAGGAAGCTTGGCCCTGAGCTAACATTTGTGCAAATCCTCCTCCATTTTGTATGTGGGATGCTGCCTCAGCATGGCTTGATGAGTGGTATGTAGCTCTGTGCCCAGGATCCAAACCAGTGAACCCCAAGACGCCAAAGCAGAGTGCATGAACTTTACCACTACGCCATGGGGCCAGGCCCCTTACTTTTGTACTTTCTGTAAATGAATTGTGTTTAATTTTTGATGCAGGCTTAGTGCAATTATTTCCAAACCTGGATGGCAGCTTTTTTGATGGAAATGTTATCTATTGAATTCCTGCACGAGCCAGGCTTTGTCCTGGTGTTCCACCATCTTTACGGTTTTTTAGGACGCAGATTAAGAGGAGATATGTGAGCCTGAAGACCCTTTGGAGCCTCTTCTGTGCACTGAGTGAAACAGCACAACCCCCAGCCTGTAGTTTTAGCAGCGTCCCAGCCTCACATCCTCCCTAAACTTGGCAGTAAAAGCCTTGTTCTTCCATTCATTCTGATGATTTATATTCTCTCTGGGCGTCTAATATTAAACAGGGGAATTCCGACATGTTCCATAACACATTTGCTGTAACTTGATACCATGAACTAAACTTGCTGTTATTTATCATTTCTTTTTATTTTTTCTCATTCCAGCGTAAAGCCAAGGTAGAAGCAATGACCCTGGACCTTGCTCTGCTCCGTAGCGTGCAGCATTTTGCTCAAGCGTTCAAGGCCAAGAATGTGTGAGTGTTCCAGCAGAGGGTTATAGATCATAATAGCTTGCTATTGTAATGTCTTTATCAGATGAACACAATTGGGAGAAGGCAAGGCTGTTGTGTTGTCTTGGCGTCCAAACAGAGGCTCATTTATGTTGGCCCTGTTAAGGTGTACGGTATTTTCTTGACTCTGAGTCACCCTCATTATGAGATGTGTCATCAATCTCATAACAGCTTCTCAGATAAAAAAGAAAAGATACTATTAAAGCACTAGTAAAAGTGGCTAATAAAAACCAGCTGATGGTAAGACGCGTCCTGATTATAGACTTTTTGCAGTGCATCTCAGAATCAAGGAAATGTGTATTTTAATTGCATTCAGAAACAAGAAACCTCAGTTAGTGAGGACTGCAAAGAGGCTCACCATCACGAGCATGAGAAAGTTCTGCTGTTTCTCCAGCCTGCAACGATTGTACGTGGTGCATGAACATGGCTCCAAAAACATGGACTCACATCATGAGAAACTTACTCCTTTTTTCATTCTTTTTCAGTCTTTCAAAATGCCTGAAGGAGGAAGGCTTCGCTAGGGGCTGGCACATTTTTATGCGATCCCATGCTCACTTCTCTTTCTAACAGAGAGAGCACAGGCCCAAAACCCAAAGCTAAGGAGAGCATTGGTGGCTAGCTCCATTTTAATGACAATATTTTGTTTCCAAGTGTTTATTTTTACGATTACCTCTGATTTAGGGCAGGCGATACTGGTTTTTCATTTACCACAGTGGTTTAAATTTCATTAAAAAAATAACTTGAATTTTTTTTCGGTGAGTTGGTTTAAAGATGAGGGTTCAGTCAATAATAGTACAGGTGGTGCCAAGGGTAAGATAGTTCCAAAAGTGGCATCAGAATGACGGAATTTGGAGAACACTGCTGCATGACAAGCTGTCTGTGGGTTAGGCTCTGTTGGGAGCATTGGTTTTGTAGTAATCCAAGCCGATGAGGGATGTATCTGATGGGGGGGGGGGGTATCTTGCACCAGATATTCAGATGGTACTATGTAGATCTGACCTCACAATGCCATCCATTCCAATCCAGTCCCTCTTGAGTCTTCCTTACTTGCTCACTCTGCTCTTTTAGACTGGTAAGAAGTCTGCTCTCTGGAGCCCTTTCTGGAGCAAGCAAGTGGCCTGAGTCCTTGAGGTTGAAATATGCAGTCAGAATCTTCAGAGAGAGTTGCATCATCCCCCTAAGTGCGGGCTGTGCACTCATAGGAATAGTTGGTTAGCATCCCAGCCAGCCAGCAGACCCGGAGAGCCCTACTGCAGGCGCTCTTTCAATGCTCAGTGCTTGGTAGCAGCTAGGCCTTGCCAGAGCTCTCAGAGAACCTCAGTCAGGGCACAGCAGTAGCTTTCAAGACGTTTGTTCATTTACACCTTCCTCATTCATTTATCCACGTGTTTATTCACTTAACACACATTCGGTGAGTGTTTCCAAAGCCCCAGGCACTATTCTAGGTTCTGGGAAGAAAGTGGTCGCCATTGGAAGCCCACTTAGGCTTGAACAAGCCATAATCTCAGTTGTTGGCCTGTGGTGTCTTATTACTCATGGCTGACTATTTTTTATATTTTTTATAATATGTTTGGGAGGGAATAATAGTAACAATAACAACAATAGCTCATTTACTGAGGGCTTATTATGGGCCACACACTAAGAACCCCTTGCATGCATTTTCTGATTGAATTCTCAAAACAACCCGTTGGAGTTGGTGCTTATCACTCTCTCTATTATACAGATGAGGAAAGTTAGACCAGAGAGGGTAGGTTAGTGATCTGAAGGCATGTGGCTGGGAAGCAGAGGGATTGAGATCCTCTGTGGTTAGTCACTCCAGGGCCCCCACTTAACCACCATGCTGTTCTGTCCTTCATTCTAAACGTGGTGGAAACTGAGATCAGAGAAAGTGAGGGATTCTCTGCCAAGAGTCACTTGGCAGGTTGGTGGCAGATGTAGGATTTCCATCCAGTTCTGACTTTGTGCTTTCTCCTGGACACCATGCTGCTCCAGCAGGAGCTTGGATATCCCGCCTCCCGACGCTTCCTCCAGTTCTTGTGTCAGACCGCACTGGGAGGGAGCCGTTCTGCTGAAGAGAGCCAACGGTTACGTAACAGGACTGCCTTCCAAGTCTTAACAGGGCCATTCGTTTTTAACCATTAAATAGTTCAGAAATCATCCAATTCAGCTGCCTTTTGTAATCACCAAGCCCAGGCTCTTGCAGAAGGCTATCACCCATTTTGCTCTAATCCTAGATTTTAGCAAATGACTTTGTATTTTTGTACTTGTAGGTTCAGAAACAGGGGCGATTTTCCTTTTCGCAACCATGTACCACAGACCTCTTTTTATCTGTCTCTCGAGAGTACAGTATTTTACATGGCTTAGAGAAATATTGTGGTGGCGAAAATATGCATAAAACAGCGAGTGATTTTCCTTTTGAAACCCTGCCAAAGTGAAATCTCTCACGGATAGGCAGATGACAGTTCCGTACTTACAGGTCTTTAGATTCTGAGAACTGTCAGGAGTGAATTTAAGTGCTGGTGACTGGGCTGCCAAAAAAACATGTGTAGCTCTATTATTATCATCACCTCCCATCTTTAGACATTAAGATTTCCTTGTGTGTAAAACATAATGACAAATGAAAGAAAGGCTGCCAGTTCCGAACCAATCTCATTTTGTGCTGTTGGACTGAGGAGAGGAAAAACCCGTCAATTGAAATTCCATGTGGATGCCCGCATTTAATATTCCGTTTTAAAGCCTGTCTATAAGCGCGCCAGAAGTATTATCAGGCTCCTTTTTCCTGTGCATGTTCCCTGGATTCGTGCTCCGGCTCCAGTGTTGCCCCACGCTGGGATAGGCAGCAACTGTGTAGGCTGAGACCGAAAAAGGTGGAAACAGATGCTAAATGTAGACCTTGGTGGAAGATGCAGCTCGTCGCACTGCAGAGCTGCCTTCTTCCTGAAGGAGAGGTGGAGTCAGCCTCTTCTGGGATGTCCTCCTTTTTTAGGGGGGGGGGGGGGGGGGGGGGAGGGAGGCCATTTTAGAATGAGTGCTGCTAATAATGATTAGACAAAATGATGGCTGCTCATCAACTTTTTTTCTCTGTGCAGGGCAATGTGGTAAGCACTTCTGCATATATTCTATCTTTAATTTCTTAGCACAGCCCTAGGCATTAGTCATTTTTATCTTTATTTTACAAATTAATAGGCTTCAGCCTTTCACAGAGAGGCTAAATCACTTTCCGAACTCAAGCAAGTGGTCGATCCAGAACTTGAACCCGTCTGTCTGAATCCCAGAGGATGATTCTTTTCGTTACATCTCACACTTCAGTCTTTTTTTTCAGCAGAGATTTCTCTATTGGTTTGTATTGTCGAGGAACAAGTTACTCCGAAATTTAGTGGCTTAGAACCACTTTAAAACAGTAAACATTTCTATCCTCTCTTTCTCTGTCAGTTTGTTTAAATGAGGATTCAAATAAGCCCAATGCATTTTAATCTATAGAATTTCCCTCAACATTTTTTTTTTTTAACTTTTTTAATGCAACATATTTGTTTAAGAGACCAGGTTGTCCTCTAGAGCTTTCTGTAGTTTATACTTCAAGGCCCGCATCCCCGTGGTGTCATTTAACATGTTCTTTTGTCTTCTAAGTTTCCTCTGAAATGGTAGCTAACTCTAGAGACTTGATCAAATTCCTAAGTTTTTGGCAAGAATATTTTGTAGGTGGTGGTGTAGTCTCCCATCAGGAGGACACGTATGCCTGATTCCTCAAGCCAGTTTTCTTAAGACTCAGCATGCCCTAACCAGCCCGTTCCTCTGCCCAGCCTCTCTTTGTCTGCTCACCCCCATTTTCATTCATTTACTCTGGTATTCTCCACTCACTCTTCTGGGTGGTCGGTCCAGGGAGCCTCAGCCTGCTTCCAGACAGTTCTCCCCAGAGTCAGTGGTGGTGGTGGTCGGCCAGTGTGTCTCAGGTCGAATTATTTTGGGCATTACTGGAAAGTTCCAAACCAAAGCCTGTGGTAAGTCCCAACCAAATTGAGTTTTGAAGGATATTTTTGTTGAAACTGCAATCCTGGAGAACAGCCAGACTCCACACTGCCTGGTAGGCAGTGGCATCCATCAGAGTATGAAGAGCTGGGACACTTACTAATCATTCAGACGAATATTGGGATTTTTTGTAACGGGCTCTGAAACAATAGTCTGTTGTTTGTGGTGCTTTGGCACATTTTCACCCCTAGTTCTAGCTCCTTCGTTTACTGAAAAGCACACATTTTGAACAGGGGCTGGGACAGCTCAACAGCTCCTAGCACGAAGAACTTCGTAAATATTTGTTTCTTTTTCAGATAGTGCTTTATAGTTTGAGGTCCATAGATCCCTGAAATAATGGATACTAAGATTCTAATCCTGAAATTTTTAAAGTTGGTGATGGCACATAGTATAGGAAATTCGTTGTTTGCATCCCAGTTACCAATCAACTCTTATAATATTCACCAAGGACTTTGATTCATCATGGAAATTAATTGAAATTGATAGTAAGTTCATATTAAAATAATATATGCCACTCTAAAGGTTTCTAGAACTTCATTTTTGATCATAGCTTTCTACTTTCTCTTCTCAACTTTGTCTCCAGCATAATTTAATGAAATTAGGCTTTATTTCACTTAAAAAATACTATAGGATAGTGATGTTAAAAAAAAAAAAAAGATTAAAAGAACAGTTTTCTATCCCCTCTTTACTTTTTAAATATTTGAAAGGGAAAATTTTTAACAAAGTTATTTATTTTCACTTTTTACAAAATTACTTTCAGGATTTGAATCTACTAATCCCAGATATAATATTCTTGAATTCTTATTCCAAATTTTGCTGTCTCAGATCCTTCTATGGAAGTGGGTGGCCTATAAATTATAAATAAATTCCAAATTGTGAGCGATGAAGAGCCCTGAAGAGCGATGTGTAAATTATAGCTTAATCTTTCTTTTTCTTCTCAGCTCAATTTTAAATATACTGTTTTAGCCAATGTATCTGTGTTGCTCTTTGCTCAACATGAGAAATCCATTTCTGGTTTGCCTAACAGAGGATCATGTTGCTTGGCTTGTCTACACAGTACGAAAACTAAAAGAAAAACAGAGGCAGATTTTAGCTGTAAGGAACTCTCTAAATCTAGATATTAATTATGATTTTTCAGGAGAAATTTTAAGTCTACAAGTTAATTTTTTCCCGTCCCGTAAGTTTTCCATCTTAAGGTACTGAAAAATCATACTGTGAAACATTTAATGTGTCTAGAAACATCAAGGAAGAACACTTCCCTCATAAGTAAATTTTTTGCCTTCAGAAACAACTCTTTTGGGATCAAATCTTTTTATATATTTCTTTAAAAAATATTTCTCAAATAGGTTATACACTGTCACCCTTTATTAAACAAAAATACTAACTCAAAGTACTACAGTGTAGTGCAAGGGTCAGCACACTTTTTTTGTAAAGGACCAGAGTAAATATTTTAGATTTTTTAGGCCATAAGATCTCTGTTGCAACTACTCAGCTCTGCCTTTGTAGAATGAAGGCGGCCATGGAAAACATTTAAATGGATGAGCATGACTGTGTTCCAATCAAACTTTATTTACCAAAACAGGCGATAGGCTGGATTTGCCCAAGGGCCATAGTGTGCCAGCCCCTGGTATAGTGGAAAGAATACAGGATTTTGGGATCAACTGAACTTAGATTTAAAGCCCAGCTTTGCTACTTACCAGCTGTGTGGCCTTGGGCAAACTCTTAGTGTCTCTGGGCCTCACTTTTCAGTTCTATATAAAGTAGATTATCACATACACTTTTCAGGGTTGTTGAAGAGAAGAGGTCTAACGCATGAAATGACCAGCACACCTCAGTGCACTGTGCCTATGACTGTTATTAATATATAATTGTTTCTTATCTCAATCCTAACATGATTTGAGAGGTTTTTAAGAATGCATATATATGATAAAAAAGAAATAAGAAATCGACTCAAGCAAGGAATGGGGACAAAAGTGGACTAGTAAGATGTGATTATAAAGGAAGCATGGATTTCATAAGATCTTTCACAGTCATTAAAAATTGGGCCTAAAACTGAGCTTTGAGTTTCCAGGCAATTGAGAGAAGAAGGGAAATGAGCTTCACATTGCCCACAAGCTGTAAGGGTGACAACAAACAAGCAGAAATGATTATTACTATAGTGATGCTCCACTGAGGATCACAGAGTAGTTATTACTCTCCTGAGTATTTTTTTTCCCCTGCTCTTTGCTGCTCTTTACAAAGCCATGAACTTGAGAGATACTTCACAGTTTTCTTTTAGAGTAAATGGCTAGACTCTCTTTTCTTTGCCATTGCTACATCTGTTTCCTTTGGCTTTAGGCAGCTTTTCCAGATGATTCGAGTTGCTTTAAGAGCAACCTGCTTTGGGTAAGTGAGGTAAAATGGGATATACTAAAAATAATTAACCTGTGTATTCCAAGATACCAAAGTACTCCATATGCCTTCTTTCTCCCCTCCTTTTTTTTTCTTTTGGTGAGGAAGATTGGTCCTGAGCTAACATCTGTTGCCAATCTTCTTCTTTTTGCTTGAGGAAGATTGTCACTGAGCTAACATCTGCACCCATCTTCCTCTATTTTGTATATGGGACACCGCCACAGCATGGCTTGATGAGCACTGTGTTGGTCCATGCCCAGGATCCAAACCTGTGAACCTGTGGCCACTGAAGTGGAGTGCATGAACAGGCCAGCCCCAACTACCCCTCGTTTTTCTTTTTTTTATAAAAAAATTTCTTTTGCCTTTACTTTATTATTTAGTCAATCCTTAGGGCAGTGCTGGGAACTGGGCTAGACATTGGACTTAAACCATTTGCCCATCTCACTTCTCCTGTGCCTTTTCTCTCTCTTACAATAGTCATGAAGCTTATGGATTTTTTTGATAAATTTACATAATGATAATCTTCAAAAACATATCCTTAGTGGAGAAGAAAAATTGTTAAATTAATTAGGGGCCACTTTGCAATTAAATTTGTTGGAAAAAAAGTTTTAGTGAGCCTTTCTGCAGTCATTAAAAGTCATCACTGCTAAGGAATACATGAAAATGTGTTTGAATTCACCACAAGGATGTTTGCAAAATAAACAGTTTTGATTTCCCAACAGAATTCTAGATTCAGCCATCACTATCGTGTTTCGTGAAATCAAAGTGATGTATGTTAATTGAGGACACAAAAACTTCCCTTCCAGGAAGAATAAAAACCCAGCTTTGGAGAGTAAACAGAATTACTCTGTGGTTGCCTCCTCCCACACTCACCATCCCACCAGTGCATAAGGAAGCCAATGTTAAGTCTTTAGCTCTAGCAAATAATATTAATTCTGTTCTTGGTGCTCAACAATGATCACTGAAAGCACTGTACTAGAGCAGGAGTCAGCAATGTTTTTCTGTAAAGAATCAGATAAATAAATATACAAATATCTATATAAATATTTTTGCCTGTGTGAGGCAGATGGTCTCTGTAGCAACTACTCAACCAGTGTTGAATGTTGAGCGAGACCATTGTAATACAAAAGTAGCCACTGATCACACATGTAAATGATTGGGGATGGCTATGTTCCAATAAAACTTTATTTACAAAAACAGGAAGAGGCTGGGGTTTGGGATTTGTCTGGGGATTGTGGTTTGCTAATCTTTGGACTAGAACCCACTGTCCCTTGAAATATAACTCATTTTAATGGCAACCTGTCTCAGTATGAGAAATACAAGCCATTTTTCTTAGAAAATGGATTATGTTAGGTCTGGTCAAGATAAATAGGTATGTATATATCCAATGTTGTGTGCATAGTTAATTTCAGTTCTCTGCAGAAAGTATTCTGTGGTATTTAGAGGCTGAGAGAAGAGATAAGAGTTTGAGTAAAACAGCACACTGTGCCGAGCTTTGGAAATATCTCCATATGGGAAAGCATGTCAATGAAGACAACTAAGTATTGTTTAAATAGTGAAAACACTAAAGCCCTGATTGGGGTTTAGAACCGTATAATAATGATGATGATGATGATAGTAATTGCTAATGTTTACCACCTATTTATTATGTGTCATGCACAGCTAAGCACTTATATGCCATCCCATTTTGTCCTCACAATGACTCAGAGGGTAGGTCAAAAATGGTAGAAGAATGTCATTGTCTTATGGTTCAGCCTAATACAATAATCAACGACATTTCATAGATCAAGAAACTGAGGCTTCAAGAGATTAAGGACCTTGACCAAGGTCATACTGGCTAGTAGGTAGTGAGGCTAGAACTTGGTCCAAAATCCTCCCTGCCACTGAGCTCAGCTTAGATGGTAGTTTGGAGACTCAAAAAGATCTATCTCATTTTGGAAGTGCATCATGTAGGATGCATTGCCTCTGAAGGAGATTTGTCCCATTAATAGGATGGAGGACAACCACTGCCTACTGGGACAATTAGTAAGGTCACTTCAAGGCTGAAGGAGATGCTTGTTTCAGCCAATTTTCTATCCCAAGAGGAAATTGTTTTGCTGAAAATGTGTAAAGGAAGAGAGAGAGGCTTAACCCCTCAGTTAAGGTACGCAGACTGTTTTCCACCAAATATCTGGAAGTTGTCTCTCCATGAAATTAGTTTAAGCAGAAATGGCAGCTATTTACTCTCATTTGCAGTTGTCTCTATACATTTACTCCAGATGTCAGTATTTATTTCTCCTTAGTTCCCACTTGTCTTTGTAGTGATGCTGATCAGGTAGACAGAAGAAGACCAAAGGGTCATTTTGCTATTTATACATCTGAACTGCCAGAGTGATCACTCTTAAATGTAAGCTCAACCCTGACACTGTCCTGCAGAAAAACCCTTCGGTGATGTCTTGCCACCTGAACTGCCAAGGCTGCACTTGCTGGTGGTCCTCCCAACCCCTTGCCTCCATACTCTGTACTTACAGAGATGCTTAGAGGTTCTGTCTCCTGACTCTGGACCTGTGTGCCTGACTTGTGTCACTCCTCTCCTACCTGTCCATCACCTGCTCACTGGATGACTTTGTCACATCCTGTGCAGAGCCTCCCTCTTTCCCTCCTGTTTCCTCCACACAGTGGTTGAATTCATGAGTCACTTCTTGGAGCATTGACCACACTCCTAATCATCACGTTTGGGATAGTTTGGGGGTGCTTTTTTCTATATGGATTTTTCTTTGTTCGACTGAGCCCAGAGAAGCAGAAACCTTGGCTAATTTGTCTTTGTCTTATCTCTGAATCTCTGTTCTACAACTTACTAAGATGCTGACCTTGGCAAATTCCTTAATCTCTCTGATCCTCAGTCTCTTCATCAGTAAAAGTGGGAGGTGATGGTAATACCATTGTGGGGTGGTTGAGAGGATAATGTTTATAAAACATAGTACAGTCATGTGTCACGTAATGATTGGGATGTGTCATTAGGTGATTTTGCCATTGTGTGAACATCATAGAGTACACTTACACAAACCTAGATAGAATAGCATACTACACACATAGGCTATATGGTACTAATCTTATGGGACCACAGTAGTATATATAGTCCATTGTGGACTAGAACGTCATATGGTACATGACTGTACCTGATACCTAGTAAACACTTAATAAATTTTAGTTTGTATCATCATTGTTGTTATCATTATCATCATCCTTTGCAATTATTACATTTACTGCCTTATAGTAAGCTCAAGGAAGGGAATGGATGGATGGGTAGATGGATGGATGGGATGTATGGGTGGATAGGAGGGAAGGAGGAGGATGGGAGGGAAGAAAGGAGGAAGGAAAGAAGGACAAAAATGGAAACACAGAGTTCCATTTGGTAACCCAGACTTTGCTTTTAAGGTGCTAACTCTCAGCCATTCAAAGTTCTTGAATTGGTTCCTCCTTGGGTGGTATGGAGGTTATACATTTGTAGATCTTGGGAAACAAATTTTAAAGTAATCCTCTATACAATAGTTATTTCAGGCAAATAACATAAAAGTTCCCTCTAGGGATCTATGAACGCATTTATCTGTTAGGAGCCAGGGCTTCCCTGGCGTGGCGTGGACCAGGTAACCGAGCTAGCCTGGCTTTGCTTGGCATGGACGGGGACCGGCAGCGCTGAGCCCTGCCAGGCCTGTTCTCTGACCTGCACGGAGACCACCTACACAGACCTCGACACAGCAGATCTGTGATGTTAGGGTTAACATGTGGGTACTTTCAGAGAACTCTGGGTTTATGTAAGACTTGGGGAAAGCATTTCAGTGTCTGTGGTTCAGAATTGTATTTCCCAACTTGGCCCATGAATCCAGCTTGGTTTTTCTCCTTGTACCATCTAACCACCCCCATTGTCACACTGAAATTCTACTTTACATAATTGACATGTTGGGAAGTCGTGCTTCAACCACACTGAAATCACATTTTAATAACATAGGAACCGTCTTTTTTCCCCCAGTAAATTGTTGAGAAGCTAATTCTTGTCAGCCTAAAAACTTGAATATACGTTTGAAATAAATCAACGCTGCTACACTGTGGCAGCCTGCTGAAAGTCCCCAAGGAAGGGTATATTTTTAGTTGAACTACTTGTCACTGCACTGTTTTTAATATTGTGAGTCCTTTCTTTTCTTCATTTTGTAAGAATCTGCTCAATACCTTGTCATTCAGAAAAATATAAACGAACCCTCTCAATTAAACGCAAAGTTCTTCAGTTTGCCTTTTAAACTTATACTGCTGTTACAGTTCAGTCAGCAACTCATAATCAAAAAGAGATTTGAGCTGAGATTATGCAATAATTGATAATCAAAAACAGAAAGAAGAAGAGGAAGGTTTCTGGTTGTCTCAGAAGCACAAGTAATGGGTAAGCTGACAAACGATATAGTTTGGGGAATGGATCTTGGCAGAATGTCTCCCTCCTAAAGGGACAGCAGTGCCTCGATTTCCCACATCAGCTCTCCACACTCTCAAGAGACTGTCATGGTGGTTCCCAACTTGGCTGTGCTTGGAATCAGCTGGGGATCGTTAAAAAACACTGACGCCTGGCTGCTACCCCCATTCTGATTTAATCGTTCTGGGGTGGGCTTTGGGACTTTGAAAAGCTTTCTGGGCGATTCTCATGGGCTGCTGGAGGGAGCACCAAGCACAGCCCACCTAACAACCAAGGCTCTGGTCCTGGTTGTTCTTCACCCACAGGAGTTCAGCGGGGGTGATAGCTCCACCTTTTCTGCTCTCATCCCTCCCCTAACATAGCTCAGAGCCTGGACAAAGACCTCTGAAGGCCTAGCACTAGTGTGGTATGCTGGAAAGAACACGGCTCTGGAGTCAAACCAGCTCAAGTTCAGATCTTGTCTCGACAGCTTAGGACTCCGAGCAATTTTCTTCTCTTCTCTGAGCCTCGGTTTCCATGTCTGTGAAATGGGGTGATGGAGAGTCAGAGCTGCATTCTGAAGATTAAGAGTGATAGTATTCCTATGTCCAGGGTGTGTCAGCATGGAGAAGAGTGGGCCCCGTGGCAAAAGGCACCTGTGCCTGCACTCATGCCTCGCTCAGAGCTCAATGCAGTGAGCTCAGGGGAGGCCTCCATGCCTGCGGGGAGGGGCTCTGGGAGCTCAGAGCAAGGAAGCTAGGTGGTGGACATCTCCATGTGCCCACTTAATGATAGGGCTTTAATACCAATGTCAGGGTTTGAGCTTTTAAATTTATGAAGATACTCCTCCCTCCCCACACTTGTGGCTCCCCCCACCACAGATCCTGTCTTGTACTTTCTCTGTTTTATATAACTGCTCAGCAAATGCAGTGCCGAGACCAGACTCTTGGACTGCTGACCTGTATTCCCTGGCTGTGGCCACATCATCTCTCTGGAAAGCCCGTTCCACCCAGAAGATATGGGATAGCTTTTTCTTTTAAATGTACAGCTCTTTTTTCCAGATTTTAAAAGCCCTATATAACTCTTATGGAAATTTTTTGAGATTATAGGCAAACATACAGAATATAGCACAAATTAACCATAATTCCACCATTTTAGACAGTCATTGTTCACAGTGTGATGGCTGTATTTCCTGTCTTTTCTCTGTGCTCATAGACTCTTAAAAAGCTAGGTGTATTATGTATACTTTTTATTAAAAGTTTTTTATTGAGATATAATTTGCATACCATAAAATTCACCAAAGTGTATACAGTTCACTGGTTTTCAGTATATTCACAAGGTTGTTCAACCATCACCACTGTTGAATTCCAGAACATTTTCATCAGCCCAAGAAGAAACCCCTCACTCTTTATTCCCTCCCCACCCCCAGCACCTCTCCAGCAACTGCGAATTCAGTTCCAGTCTCTATGGACTTATGGCCTTTGTGTCTGGCTTTTTTCACTTAGCCTAATGTTTTCAAGATTCATTCATGATCAACCTGTACTTCATTCTTTTTGTTGCCAAATAATATTCCACCACATGGCTATAACACATTTTCTTAACCATTCATTGGTTGATGAACATTTGGGCTGTTTATACTTTTTGGTTCTTATGGATGATGCTTCTGTGAACGTTGGTGGACAGATTTTGTGCAGATGCATATTGTCATTTCTCCTGAGTGTGTTCCTGGGAGTGGAATTGCTGGATCACGTGATAACTTTATGTTTAACTTTTTGAGGAACTGAGAGAGACTTTTCCACAGCTGCTGCCCCACACCATTTTCCATTCCCACTGGCAAGGTATGAAGATTCCAGTATCTCCACATCCTCACCAATACTTCTCATTGTCCTTTTTAAATTAAATTATAGCCATCCTTTTTTATTATAGCCATCCTAGTGTTTATGTTACATATATTCTTATGTATTCAAGCATATATGTTTTTCTTCATACTGAGTAAGTCATGGGCATTTTTTTTATGTTATTGAAAATATTTCTCTTATTTGCATTTTAAGGACTTTACAGTAATCCATTGCATATCGGTAAAATTTTTTAACTAATCTTGAATTGTTGGATGCTAGGTTACTTCTAATTTTTTTGTTGCTATTAGTAGCACTGGTAATGCGCTGTGCATACCTCTTGTTGGATCTCTTGTTTTCCTAGGATCAAGTCCTACAAGAGGCGTTTCTGGATCAAAGCATATGAATATCTTTTAATACTGCCATATAATTCCGAAAAAATTGGCCATGAAAACCCTATGAATGGCAGTGGAGCATTGGTGATAGAACGCCAGACGATGAGAGGATGGTGCATAAAAAGACCAGCCAGGGTTCCTGCTCTGCTGTCCACAGGGTCCCTAGGAGTCAGAATTGACTCAACAGCACTAACGTCAACAAAAATACTTATTACAAAAGGCGAGGTTTATGTTTATTAGCCATCAAAATTCTTTTTTCAGTTGCTTTTTCATGTTATCTGGGCCCATTGCAGCCATCAAGAGAAACCACTTCCTGCTGGGGGTGGAAGAGAAATCTTAGGTGTTCCTTCGTTGGTGAAGAAGCACAAGGGACCTCAGTGGAGCTGAGTAGCGTGTAAGTGGGCAGAACCCTGGACTGGGAGTCAGGAAGGACGGGCTGTCATCCAACTCTATCACTCCTTGTTTCCTAGGTCATTCTTTGTCTTAGATGGTGTCCCAGGCTCCTCCTGGGATCTTTTCAATTGTAGAAGCACAGCTCCGACGCGTGACTCTGCTGACTCTTCAGGAACTTCCCCTGACCAGCTCTGCTCTGCCACGTAAAGCAGGAGCTGCCACCCTATTAGAGGGAAGGCTTCACACTGATCTTAGACAAGAACTAGCTGTGACCTTTAAAGACCCTGATACCAAAAGAGATTTCAGTCCCCGGCTTCTCAGCCCTGTTAGACCCTCAGGTGTCTTGGACCACGCAGATCTTTCTTCCTTGTTTCCCATCCAATGGGAGGGTTTCCCAAGCTTAGTGGAGCTTCGCATCAGGTCCATTTCTGTTTTATTTGCAGCTCCTTCTCTACAGCACTGTTGGAGGGTAGGTTTGCTATTCAGTATCTGCATTGGCAAGCAGCCAGTTGTGGCTTTCCATCCTGCCTCTCATATTGTGCGTGTCTTCTTTGGGTAATTTTTGATGTGATCACATTGGCCTAATTCTATTTTGTTTTAAAAGGCTTAACTGCCTTTATGATTTTTCAGGCAGATGTTAAAGATATATATTTTGGTATTACGTGTAAATAATGTTTGATTACACAAGTCCTGTGACAACAAAAATGGTACATATGTGCCTGTTGCAGAACATTTGAAAAAATATTGAAAAGCATAAATATGAAAAATGAAAATTGCCCATTTTCCTGGCCCTCCATTAATTTGTCTTTGTTTCTTGAAATTTTTTACTGCAGAGATTTTCAAATATGCACAAGAAAGAAAAGAGGTGGACTGTCCCATCTCCTTTGCCCAGCTTCCATAATTATCAGCATATGGTCAATTTTATTCCTTTCTCTTACTAGATTATTTTAAAGCAAAACCATGACATCATAAATTTTTGCCCATGAATATATTATTACCATCCCTCAATTGAGACCACTGTTCATATTTCAGAATATCATGTTCTGCTTTTTAAGTTTCAATAGAATGATAGGCATTCTATAGGAAAGACATTAAATATGTATGTGTATAAATATACATTTCATTTTTTTGTGCACGCATGAGGAAGATTCGCCCTGCGCTAACATCAGTTGCCAATCCTCCTCTTTTCTTTTGCTTGAGGAAGATTAGCTCTGCATAACATCTGTGCCAGTCTTCCTCTACTTTGTATGTGGGATGTCTCCACAGCATGGCTAGTGAGTGGAATACGTCCGCCCCTGGGATCTGAACCTGCAAACCCCGGGCCACTGAAGCAGAGCACGGAACTTTAACCCATTGGCCATGGGGGTGGCCCATTTCAAATATTTCTGAAAAATTTTTTTCTAATAGTGTATGTTTTCCCCTAGATTTTCCACAGTCATTTAGTGGAGATAGTAAATTACTACAATAATACCATAAGGTTGTAGAAAATGTGGTGAATAATATGTTAAAGAAAGAAACAAAATTTTAAAAGTTTCAACTTCATCTTTTAAACAATGGCTAAAATTCAGATGTTGAGAAATAAATTCAACTTGACGTGGTGAAATTCTAATAATAGGCAGAAATAATGTCACAGACTAAAACGATGTAGCTTTGTGGAAGCTATCTATTGTCAAGAAAAAGAGAAAGTCACCTTGTTTTCTCTGAACTCACTATATCTTGCTTGAGTCTCAGTGAGTCTTTGTTCGTGGTGGAAATGTGAGGATGAGGTGGACTGGACCTGGAGAGCTGTGAGCCCCAGCTGCTTCAGTGAGGGGGCAAGGAGCCCAGCTGGAGGCCACTTGACTCAATCTGAGAGTATGAGGATGGGCCTCTCAGAGCCTAGGGAGGTTTGGGGTTTTTTTTTTTTTTTTTAAATTTGAAGTATTATTTACATGCCCTAAAATTCACCACTTTGAAGTATACAACTCAGTGGTTTTTAGTATGTTCACAGAGTTGTACAACTATCATCACTATCTACTTCCAGGACATTTTCTTCACTCTAGAAGAAACCCCATACCTGTACTCATTAGCAGTCATTCCCTATCTTCCCCTGCGTCCCCTCCAGCCCTAGGCAACAACTGATCTTTTTGTCTCTACCAATATGCCTGTTCTGGACATTTCTATATGAATGCAATCATACAATATGTCTTCTTTTGTGACTGGCTTCTTTCACTTAGCATAATGTTTAAGTTCATCCATGTCGTAGCCTGATCAGTACTTCATTTTTTTTTAAGGCCGAATAATATTCCATTATATGGATAGGTCACGTTTTGTTTATCCATTCATCAGTTGATGGACATTTGAGTTATTTCCACTTTTTGGCTGCTATAAATAATGCTGCTATGAACATTGTTCTCATTGTTCTGCTCTCTGGTATGACATAATGATACTTAGGGGCTAAAGGTGTTGGAAGGTAGGCTGATGGGGACAGTGAATCATCTCTTTAGGGATTTGCATTCCATCCAAGCTCAACACCAAGACCCTTTACGAGGCCCTCTTGAAGGAGTGTCCACTGGGACAGGCCCAGTGGTCTTGTAATCACTGAGGAACCACGTCTCCTGGGGAGAAATTTTCAAGTCCATGATCATAGCCAACCAGAGACCAAGATGTTGAGTGACCCTTGTCTGGTTTAAGAAGAGAGCTTTAGCACAAAGTGACAGGCTGAATCCAACTTGGGCTCAATTATTTTGTAAAGCTTTTTGTTTATTTGACCTTCCCTGACCCAGGAAATAATTCTAACCAATCAGTGCTGGTTCCCTTTGGCCCTGGGGTCCGATTGCTTTACAGCTGATGACAGAGGGGCCACATTGCTACACACATCTGAATTAATCCTCAACTCCTGAGCCTTGTGCTGCTCTCTGGCAAGGTTGTATTTCTTCATTAGCTATTCCCGGGGCCCAGGGAGTCCCAGAGGATGTCAGAGTACATTAATTTTTATCATAACATGGAATCTTTCAGGTCTGAATGGCAGCACACAGCTGTCAGGGGCTTTCTGAACTCTATTATAGCTCCATATATCTCTAGGCAAAACAGAGGAAAGAGTCCTCATTGGCAAGGAAATGTACAAAATGCATGAGATGTTTTATTATTTGAGTGACTTGACCATGCACTTAAGCACATTCCCCAACTAATTTTTTTCCTATTGTCCATGTAAGTTTACTTTAGCCACCCCACATTGAAACCCCCTCCCTTCATTATAACTGTACAACGTATGTTTTAAATAAGTTCTCTTTGCATAATGGTAATGAAATCATCATCTGGTACTTACAGCTCTTCTATAAATGTAAAAAAAAGTTCCCATGATATTTTCAGCAGAATTTATGCATCCATAGTATTGCAGAAGTTTGTAAATAATGGCTTGTAATGCTTAATATTACTTTATGTCCACAAAATGTAATTTTAATTTGAAGGAATGCTAATGTGTTTCTGGAAAATCTAGTTATTTCTTTTATTGCCTTTATTTTCCCCACTTACCAATTGAGTACAAGGTTTGGAGGGATGCGTTTTACCTAGAGAGGATGCCCAGGTATTATTTTAATAAAAGCGCTGTCAACAAATGCCAGGAACTCCCTATGCACAAGATCCTGTATTAGACACTGCTCAGTGTGGACATAAGGCCCCTCCCACTGGGAAATCATATTCAAAGAGAGAAGACAATGTTTTCAGTTGTGAGAGTAAATGTGTTCTTAGCAGGCATAGCCAAGTCCTCTACTGCCAGCTCCAGTCCTCCACTCGTTTCCTGGATAAGTCTGATTTCTTAGCAATTGATGTGTTTTCTAAGGCCAGGTGGACTATTCATTTAATTACTCCCACTGCCGGGCAGCCTAACTGCATGAGCTCTGTGAACCATGGAGTAGAGTTCCCCAAAATTCATATATCACTATTTATATGTAAGATGGACGCAGGCAAATACTCTATTTATCTTAGCAGGCACTAATTATTAAAAACCCAAGCCAGAGCAGCAACCCCACTTATCAGATGTTTTTGCAAAGGATGAGGCTAAGAAATACACATGAGGTGGTTTCCAGTGCATTTTTTAAAAAGTAAATACAGGTGTTCCATAAATTTGATGAAAACTAGGCGAGTGGTATATAAATGACTGTGTTGTGGATAATGCTGGCCTAGAGAGAGACTCTTTGGGTTTTTAGATAAAGTACTGACCATGCATGCAATGCTTTAAAAAACAAAAGACAGTGAACTTAAGTGTGAGCAAAGATGAAGAGAACTTTCACAAATGACATCTTATTTAATTTTCAGGGACTCAGTAATTCAACAAGCTTCTATTGTATGTCAGCTCAGTGCTAGGGATGGGAGCACAGAGGTGACTTCACATACAGACTGTCCTTCAGGGGTTTCTCATCCGTTGTTATGACTTACTCCTTTTTGTGTATGGGAAAACTAAGGGCACCAGAAAAACAAATTCCCTCCTCTCTAAATAATGCCAGCCCCAACCCTCCCCATCTGCCAGCTCCATCCCTTCTTTCATTTGTATGATTAATATTCACATTTTCTGAGTTCTCTTGTGGAGTTTACTAAACTCTAATTTGGTCTCCCAAGACTTCTTTCCTATCATGAGTGAATTTCTTCAGGACATGATCATGATTCATTTGTCAGATGCACAAATGGGAATTTGCCAAGAGAGACATTGGGTAATTTGCATTTCCTCAATCTGTGGGAGCTGTGTTCAAGTGAGGTTACTAGGTTGTAAGTGTGGTTGAAGTTATTTATTCTTACTCTCCCTGCCCCCCCATCTTTATTGTGCTTATCATTGATTGCCCATTTTATTAAATATTCCCCGAAAGCCAGAACACAGGGCAGTAAAGTTCTAAATGCAAAGGGCAGGAGAGAAATGGAAACAACTGAACTGTAATACCAGAGTCAGACCTGCATTTGAGATATCAAGTCAATTGGATTAAGTGCTATTGGTGACATAATTATCAGATTGATGCGTTTTTCCTAGAAAGCCCTCTTGGAAGAAGATGTGGGCATATTCCTCTTTTATAGTTAGAATCAATGAGATAGAGATTTTGCTGCTGGGACTGCACATTAGGGGATGGGAAAACATAATCAAGATAATGGACATGAGGCAAAAATTTAAGGAAATAACAAAAACAAGAGTGTTTCCGTTTTCTGTTAAGTGTATGTACTGATGTTCTGGAATTCACTATAAGAAGTTGTAAATGGTGCATGAAATGAAAAATTCCTGGTGGTCTCCAAGGGATACAGCCAGTGCTCTGCTCTATTCCTGCTGATTGGTTTGGATTATTTTCTCTATTCCAACTTAAGAAGAAAAAAAATGTGGCTAGGTTATCTTGACAGCAGAATCCACTCTAGGTTAATTATTATTTTAATACTTGATGGTGTTTCTCAAATTTTTGGAATACATGGGTCCTTTAAAGTTGAGAAGCACAGCTGAAGGGTCACTGGCCACCTAAACACTTTAACTTTATGTGTTCTAATTTCTTGTGTTTTATTTGCTTCATTTCCTTACATGTTTATTCAACATCTTATCTCCCAGAGATAGTAAGTAAGAACATGGGAAACACTATGTAGGCATTTTATAAATATGGGAGACAGTTATATACCTATTTTATATCTCTGAATTATTGATGTATATCATGTCCCCAAAGTATAGCCCAAGGTCTAGGAAACAGGAAGCTGAGAAAAAGAAAGTGGCCTGCTCTAGGTACCATCTCCATCATGGTGGATCCTGGGCACTTCACATTTTTCTCTAATTCTCACAGCTGTCAAAGATAAGGATATTATCATTCCCTTTTGTCATTATTATCATTGTGATTTTGAGAGGCTAATTATATCTTTTTCCAGTACATTATAGTAACTAAAGCATTTTTTAAAACTTTGCCTATATACCACCTAAAATCATCTTGAATCTTACTGTTACTACACAAAGGGCACGATCTGCTTGCCACAAGACAGAAGCCAATTGTCAAGAGGCAAGATGGTGGCAGAGAAAGGGCATTTTATTACAGCTTGCTAGCAAGAGGGAAGATGGCTGACTAATGTCCAAAAGAACCATCTTCAGGGGGGCACAGAATCCTGAAGCAGTTATATAGGCCAATGAGTTATAGGGGAGGGGTTAGGAATGTTGACCCTCTGATGTTACAGACTGGGAGTCGCCACACCAGATCTTTCAGTTGTCATTGATGATGGCTGTCAGCATAGTCTCTCTGTTCAGGGGTCATCACCTTCCTAAGGAACTCAAAAGAAGAAAGTTATTGTCTTATCACAGCTGGGAGGTATATGCACTAGCAGGGGTCATAAAATCTCCAGAGCAGGTGGACCTCCTGGAGTGTGCAAATCCAGCTGGGTTAGTTAGTCAGAGGTCATCCAAAGTTACAACATAGTCTGTTTTCTACAATATGGCTTCCCTTATGTCAACCTTGTGTTGAGCTGGTTTCATTACTAGTGGTATGCACACTGCATTTAGTGCAGTTGTGGTCTTGTGGATTGCTGGAGTATGGAGAACCTTCACTGGGATTGAGGTAGCTGTCGAAGAGAATTGCTATGTTCAGTTTTATGCTGCCATCCGTGAGTTCAAAAGAAATCAGCCTTAGTTATTTGAGCAGGGATCCACGTTGAAATTCTACAATAATTTTTTTCCCCTTTCTTTTCTGGAAGAAAAAGGCAGCTGAATACCAGGTAAGACTGAAAAACAGTTGCTTTTGGGATTTTGGTTTCTTAGGTCCTTTCTATTGAATTTCAGAGTATTTCAAAATAGTATGAATTCTTGCAACTCGCTTGAGAAATGCCCGAGATGGTGTGTCATTCTGTTTCAAGGAGGAATTGAAAAGTATTTCCCTTTACATAACATTGCCCTTAGCTCATTTTTTCTCTGCCTCTGAAATGGAATCCCCAAAAGCCACAATTGTGCTAACATTCCAAGGAGTGTTTATTTAACCTGTGGAAGCCGGCCTCATTTTTTGGGAGCATGTCAGGCTTCAATTTATAAATCTTCACTGGGACTAAACCTGGTGGTGATTGCTACTGCTCCTCACAGACTCTTCTAAGGCACCTTTTCAGTCCTCAGGTTTGAAATTATGTGTCTGATGATTCTTAGGTGCCTTGAGTCATAATGGGCTGGTCTTGTCTCCAGAGCATGAATAACTCTGTCTTTATTGATCAACTAGGACCAAATTCACCTTTTCCTTCCTCCTTCTGCCATTTGTTTGGTAATCATTTTATTTAAATCATTTATTTAAAGCATGGCTATGTAACAGCCTATAGACCAAATGTCACTGGAAAATAGCATTGATTCAGATGTATCCATTCAAGTATGTACCAGAGGCTTACTTATTACTACTTGCAAGACCTTGGGCAAACAAAGACTTCTTTACTCAGAGACATTGACTGTTGTCTACTGGCAGAGACAACATTTGCACATACAGATTGTGGCACGTGGTGCAAAGTGTTAAGCAATGTAGGAATGGACACACCCCAGGCAGAATTGAAGGCCAAGCCTCCTGGGAGATGCCGCACCTCAGAAGTTGATGCTCCATTTACAGTAAACACTTGGGATGTGCTGTGACTGGGTTGTTGCCAGTAGTGGTGAGCATTCAGATTAGTCAGCGAGGTTGAGAAGGGTGATGGGCTTTTGTGGAGGATACTGATGGGATCCTGGCCCTCACCAGGTTGATAGCACTAGTAGCTTGGTGCCTTGGTGGGGACTTGAAGGCCAGGGAACTGGGAAACGGCTGGCTCTCCTGTCCCATGCAACTGTCTATTGGTAGTAAGGTTGAAGGAGCTTGTGTCCTTCTGTTGGCTGTGTCTGTCTTTCTGTCGATCATAATGTTGTCAACCTCATAAAATGTCTAGGGAAATTGTTTAGGAATTTCAGAAGAGGGAGGTATTGCTTCTCTTCCAGATAAGGAGCATGGATTCTTCAAGAAAGTGTCTTCCGAGTATCCTTTGCAAATGGAGAGCATTGTGACATGTTGAATGGGCAGCTGGGGCAGAGTGTGGGGTCCTATTAGATCCATCCAAGTGGCCCCACCGGAGGACGTCAAGAAAGCACTGTGTCACTGCTTGAGCAGAGATCAGAGAGTCGTGTGATAAGAATGTCAATTTCTCTACTGTCCAGAAATCTCCACTCTTATCATCACCATGCATGAGGGCCAGTTTGGAGACAGGCTGAAGTTCAAGCCTTTTATTCTATTCTGATTGCTTAATGTCACATTATTGCACTGCTGCTTGCCGCTGCACGGGGTGTGCACTGGACAACTCTGGGGACGCCATTCAGATAGACCTGTCTATGTCCAACCCTGTGATCCTGCGGTAGTAAGCATTCCTATTCTCTTGCTTTAAAGGCTACTTGTTTTCATGGCTAAGAAAAGATTTTGGTGGTAGATGGTCCTGGATTTGAATTCTGTCTCCTACAGTTACTGGCAAGAAACATTTTTGAAGCTTAATTTTCTCACTTGTAAAATGATGATTATGTTTCCTACCTTGCAGGTTGCTATGATGACTAAAATAGAATATCAGCATACCAAGAACTACCAACAATGTCGCCTCAGACTGAAATTATGTGAATGCCCCAAGCAAGGAAAAAGTATAGGCCTCTCTGGGTTCATATTTTCTAGACTTACGTGATTAAATAAGCAGGCATTTCTTGAAGATTCTCTGTAACCGAAGTCTCATGCTCAGTTTTATTTGATGACAGACCTTGGGACTCCACTTCTTCTGTTAAAACACTTACACGTAGGACATAAAATTATGTAAGAAAGGACTTTTGTGATTGATAGGACATTCAGGGAGTTTCCACCAAGACTAGCTGCAGCAGTTGCCTAGGGAATTATCCAGGCACTGAAGGTTTCCAAATTCAGAGGACGAGCCATTCTTTTGGTTGGGGTGGTCCAGGAAGGTTCCACAGGAGATGTGGAATATGACCTGTCTCTTAAAAGGACAGAGGACAGTCAGCATGAGTGCTGTAGACTTGGACCAAATGTTCCCAGTCTCTATACGGTTATGCTTACCTGTTCTCTCTGCAAGTAGGTTTGAAAATTTGTCTTCTCTTCTCAAGTTTTCTCCTGGAATTCAGAGCAAGGCACATTATAAATAGTCCATGCGTATTTTACTTGACTTAGTTCAATTCAACAGTTTTGTATTAATCGCCTGTCAAGTGCAAGGTGCTCTGCAAGTCGCTGCAGAGATGCCGAGATGAATGAGGCCCAATTGCTGTAGTCTCACTGGGTGTAGTTGGTACACAAATACACAAATGACTCAGCCCAGGGATGCGAGCAGTGCCATTAGAAGCACACAAAGTGCTATTGTTTTTCTCCAATTTTTTATTGAGGTGATTTTACATATATCAAAATTCACCCTTTTTATTGTACAGTTCTGTGAGTTGTGACACACAGTAGTGGCATCACCACAATTAAGATACACAACAGTTTCATCACCCCCCAAATTTCCTTTGTGCCCCTTTGTAGAATTTCCCACCTCTTCCACCCAGCCCCCGGCAACCATTGATTTTTTTCTGTCCCTAGAGTTTTGCCTTTTTCAGAACGTTATATAAATGGAGGTATTCCATATGTAGCTTTTTGAGTTTAGCTTCTTTCACATAGCTTGATGCATGTATTAGTTATCTGTTGCTGTTAAATTACCCCCAAAATTTAGTGACTTAAAACAACAAACATTTATTACCTCACTCTATTAGTTTTCTATGGCTGTTGTAATGAATTATCACAAATGTGTTAGCTTAACACAACACATATCCGGGGTGCAGGAATGTATATTCCGATCAGCTTTATACAACATGATACAAATATGATAATATTATAAATAAATCTGCTAATTTTAAGGATAGAAAATATCTTTTGTTTTTGCTACTAGTGGAGTTTAACATGTTAAACCTTGTACTGGTTATTTGTAATCTAGTTTTATAAAATTTTAAAATATCTTCATCAATATTTCTGCTAGGCTCTTAGAATGTGTTTAAATTGGCCCCAGTATTCGTGATGGGTCAAGGAAGGGAGAAAGTAGAGGTGGCAAGACCAGGTAGGGCTGTTGCAGTGAGCAGAGCTAAAGGCATCAGAACTGGAGGCAGGAGTAACAGTGGTTGTCTCAGCTCGGGTTCCCTAGAGATCAAGACTGGGATGGGATGTTTGCTCATTTGATTCATTGGGGAAGTGCTTTCAGAAGGCAGGGAGGGAAATGGATTGTGTTCAAATGGAGACTAGCTTCAGTGTGATCCCACGGGGAGCTCTGGCAGAAGAATTATACCAGAGTTGGTTCTCCTTGTTAGGAGAGCATCTGGATATGGGCATGACTTTCCAGATATAATGTCAAAGACAATATTCTGGAGAAGCCAGTGCTCTGGGCAGTTGGGAATGAGTCCACTGGACCCATAAATGAGATCTAGCTCCAACTCCATTGGAAATGTAGAGGACTGGACTAAATATTGAGAGTCTGTGAAGTGTTTAGAGATATTGGTGTTGACCAGTCATAGAAGTTATGGAAGAATATGGGATAGCAAATGTTTCCTAAGTGTTTCTAATGAGGTGACTGGTTTGAGAGTATCACCTGTTGCAGAAAGAAGGACGTCAGGAAAGGGAGAAGACTTGAGGAGAGAAGATGAAGAAATTTAGATTTGGGGTGGATAGGAATGAGATTTTGGAACTTGGGAGGGATATAGGGGCTAGAGCTATGGGTTTGAAGTTCATCCTTATGGAGATGTTGTTTGGAGTCTCTGGCCGATTGAAATTACTATAGAGAAGAGTTTTGAGCCTGAATCAAAGAAGGTTGAAAATGGACCTCTAGGTAGAAGAGGAAGGGCTGGAGGAGACAGAAGATGAGGCAGCAGTAGCCTTAGGAGCAGATCCAAGAGTGGACTGTTTCTCAGAAGCTGAGAGAGGAAAGAGGGCCAGGAATTAGGAAGGAGCAGGGTCCTTTGTGATAGAGAAGTCTAGTCTCAACAGAGGGGAAGTTTTGAATTTGTTGATTGAGGAGCCATTGCAACTTTGAGGGATTCTGGACAGTGATGGGACAGAATTCAGTCTACCTGGTGATAAGAAATGAATTTGGGGCAAGGAAAGAGATTATTAATGGAGATGAATATTTCAAAACTATAGACCGTGAATGGGAAGAGAGGCCAGTGCAACTTGAAAGAGCCCCAATGTCAAGTAGACATCTTTTGTTCTCTTTCCAGCATTCTCTCTCCCATCTGACTGCCTTTCTTCCACGTTCTTTTCTCCACTTTCTTTCCTTCTGTCCCGATTTTCTCTTGATTGATGCTCAGAAAAATCTGAGTAGCCTGATAGGCAGCAAGAATGCACCAGTGGAGAGAGTGAGATTCACAAAGCCTTAAGAGAGGGACAATTAATGGGACACCAGAGGGGTTGTACACATGAAACTAATATACTGTTAATGACAATTAAACCTGGATTTGAAAAAAAAAAGAAGAGGGGCGGGAAGAAAACAGAGATCAGCTTTGATAGCCTTTGGACTAGGGCTCCTTTCTATTTATCATCATCATCCAATGCTTTTTCCAGTATGAAATATCACTTATGGCTGCTCTGGTTAGAAAGCTTGGCTCATTGTCACTCCCACTGATGACCAGCAGCACTACCCACTGGTAAATAATTAGAACCCCTCCCTCCTTACCATAAAGCCATTGTTCTCTGGCCCAAAGGAATGTGTTGGCTCTAGAGGATGGGACTGCTGCTTTCCAAACATCATCCCCAGCAGGCTCAGAGAATGCCTTGGGTCCACTCAACAGAGAGGCGGGGGCTCTCTCCATGGGCAGATTAGAACCACAGAGAACAAGCATGCCCCTCTATTGGCACATCCAGTTCTATACGCGGAAGACAACCTTTCCTGTCCTCACTCATCCCTCACAGACCAAACTCTTCCAGAGAAGAAAATAATCAGCCCCTGAAAGTGCTGACTAATAGCATCAGCTTTGGAATTGGAGAGATACTATTTTTGTTTCCATTCTCTCTTCATAGTTTGAACTTTCCTTTTGATATTCTGTAAATATTCATCGTCTCAGAGCCTTTTGAATTGCAATGGCTTTTAGTCAAAACTGAGCAAAATGTGCTATTTGAATAATAAAAACCTCATTAAAGCAAGGCGAAAGGAATTCTTTTCCTTTTGTACAAGCCAATTAAGTGTCTTTACAATTAAAAAAAAAGTCTAGCACTTTATAGTTTCATATTCCATAAGCCTGTGTTTAATTAATGGAGGTGACAAGTTTTAGGTACAGGGTACATATTTTGCCTCTGGTGTTGTGCAATTAACATTAATGAAAGGTATTGAAATTTGGTGAAAGAGGAAAGGGTTTCTAGGTCCTCTGTGGGTTCAGGCCTCCAGGCTGAGGTCTTTGGTAGCAAGTTTCTTTGCTTGATGTGGTTTGCATTTCCTAGAGAAAATCTCCAGGCAAGGATAAAGGTAACTACAGGAGGTGTTGTTATTGAGAGGTACAGGGTCAAATTTTAAATGCCTAGGCCTGTCTTAAATATGGGGAAACTCTGAAAAAATCAACTTTGAAGAATTTTCTCTTCTCTTGTGGCTAAAAGGGAAGGGTATAGAGACAAAGGGAGAAATAGTGGTTTGCCTGGCAGGTACCTTGCAAGATACTGGGACTTTGCTCATCCCGACTTTGGGTAGTGTGTATGCTGCTGTTCTCAGTTTACAGGTGAGCAGAATAACTGCATCGCTGAGCTAGAGTCTCTCTCAGCACTGGGCTCTGTCCATTCAAAGGAGCTTATCTAAGAAAGAAGATACTGGGCAGTAGCCTTGAAGTCAGATGACCTTTTTATTTTGTTTTGTTGTTATTCGTTTATTTGCTTCTTTATTTATTTTAGCTGTTCCTGATACTTATTCTGACCATAGGAAATTTGCTTGTGATCCCTTGTTTTCATGGCTGTAAAATGGCGATAATATATGTAACCTGGGGTTATGTACACGAAGTTCTTAATAAGTGCCTAGCCCATATTTAGCACGCAAAGAAAGAAAAAAGTATCAACAACTCTGTGAAAGTGGACCACATATTTGAGATGCAATCTGAAAGGAGCTCACATGTAGGTCATATATTCACTTGGCCATTTTTTTCCCATTTCCCCCAAGGTTTTTCTAATGGTCCTGCCTTACTACAAAACATGCATTGTCCTGGCTACAAATGAGTAGATTCTGCTTTGATATGAAATAGGGTCTGATGAAGGTCTGATGTAGAGAGACCAGATGCCTCAAGGCATATTTGCCCACCTCTTCAGAAAGTAACCGGGCTCTTGAAGGGCTGAGCATTGACAACTCTGGTGGGCACCATCTGTGGAATACAGATGATCCAACCAAACACAGCTGACCCCAACCACATCACCACTTTTAGGTTTTAGCTAGGTGATGGGTTAGAAATAGATCAGGCAACAGAATGAGTAAGACAATTTTGCAGTGAGGCTTAGATTGCCCAGTGATAATGAGATTTGTACAAACACTTTTTTAAAAACAGTGATTTAATTATTTTTTCTACTTATAAAATTAATTCATGCTTTACACCATGCATTTAAAGAAAAATAAGTATCAATTCTTTGCAGACTCCTTCAAAAATAGAAGAGGTGGGAATAGTTCTCAACTCCTTCTGTGGGGCCAATATAACCCTGATCCCAAAACCAAAGACATCAGAAGAAAAGAAGACTATAGACTAATACCACTTATGAATATAGATGCAAAAATATTCAACAAAATAGTAGCAAACCAAATGCAACAATATCTGAAAAGGAGTATACACCAAACCAAGAGGGATTTTATCCAGGGAATTCAAGGTTGGTTTAACATTTGAAAGTCAATCAATGTAATATACCACATCAGTAGAATAAAGGATCAGGTCAATAGAAACAGAAAAAGCATTTGAAAAAGGCCAACACCCTTTCATGATAAAAACAGTCGACAAACGTGGATTATAAAGGCATTTCCGGGGGCTGGCCCTGTGGCCGAGTGATTAAGTTCGCACGCTCCGCTGCAGGCAGCCCAGTGTTTTCGTTGGTTCGAATCCTGGGCGCGGACATGGCACTGCTCATCAAACCATGCTGAGGCAGCGTCCCACATACCACAACTAGAAGGACCCACAACGAAGAATATACAACTATGTACCAGAGGGGCTTTGGGGAGAAAAAGGAAAAAAATAAAATCTTTAAAAAAAAAAAAGAAAGGCATTTCCTCAACCTGATAAAAGACGCCTACAACAACCCACAGCTAACCTCATACTTGATGCTAAAATTTTGAATGCTTTCCCCTTAAGATCAGGAAACAAGACAAAGACATCAACTCTTGCTATTTCCATTAAATGTTATACTGAAAATTCTAGCCAAGGCAATTAGGCCAAAAAAAAAAAAAATTAGATTGGAAAGGAAGAAGTAAAACTATCTTTATTTGCAGATGAAATAACTTTATATGTAAACAATCCTAAGAAATCCACTAAAAAACTATTGAAACTAACAGATGAGTTCAGCAAGGTTGAAGGATAAAAGATCAATATGTAAAAGTAAATTGTATTTCTATACACTAGTATTGAACAATCCCCAAATACAGTTAAGAAATCAATTCTATTTGCAGTAGTATCATAAAGAATAAAATAGGAATGAATTTAACAAAAGATATGGTAAACTTGTGTTTTGAAAGCTATAAAATATTGAAAGAAATTAAAGAAGATTTAAACAAATATAGAGACATCCCATATCATGGATCAGAAGACTTAATATTGTTAAGATAACAAAACTGACCCACAAATTTTTTTATTTCGTATTTATTTATTTTGTGAGGAAGATTGGCCCTGAGCTAACATCTGTTACCAATCTTCCTCTTTTTGCTTGAGGAAGATTGTCGCTGAGCTAACATCTGTGCCAGTCTTCCTCTATTTTATATGGGATGCTGCCACAGCATGGCTTGACAAGTGGTGCTAGGTCCACACCCGGGATCCGAACCTGTGAATCCCGGGCTGCTGAAGAGGAAGGTGCGCACTTAACCACTGTGCCACCAGGCCGGCACCAGTTGAGCGACAAATTTAAAGCAAACCGCATGAAAATTGCAGTTGGCTTTTTTTGTGGAAATTGAAAAGCTGATCCTAAAGTTTATATGTGCATGCAAAGGACCCTAAATAGTCAACAGAAGCTTGAAAAAGAAGAACAAATTTGGAACGCTCTCACTTCCCAATTTCAAAATTTACTACAAAGCTTCAGTGATAAAGACATTGGAGTACTGGCATAAGCATAGACATATAGGTAATAGAAGAGAATTGAGAGTCCAAAAGTAAACTCTTTCTGGTGGTCAATTGATTTTCAATAAGGATGCCAAGATAACTCAATGGGGGAAAGAATAGTCTTTTCAACAACCGCTGCTAGAACAATTGGATGTCCACATGCCAAAGAATGAAGTTAGATCCCTTTCATTCACCATACATGCAAATTAGCTCACATTTGATCATAGATCTAAATGTAAACTCTATAAAACTCTTAGAAGAAAAGAGAGGAGTATTTATTTGTGATGTGGGGTTAGGGAGTGCTTTCTTAGATACAACCCCAAAAACACAACTGACAAAAGAAAACGTATATATAAATTGTGTTTCATCAAAATCGAAAACTTTTGTGTTACAAATGATGATATCAGGAAGGTGAAAAGACAACCTACAGAATAAGAGAATTAGTAGCAAATTGTACATCTGATAACGGACTTGTATCTGAAATATGTAACTAACTTTACAATTCAATAATAAAAAGATAAATACCTCGGGGCCGGCCCCATGGCCGAGTGGTTGTGTTCACGCGGTCTGCTTTGGCAGCCCAGGGTTTCGCCAGTTCGGATTCCAGGTGCAGACATGGCACCACTCATCCGGCCACACTGAGGCGGCGTCCCACAGAGCACAACCAGAGGCACTCACAACTAGAATGTGCAACTATGTACTGGGGGGCTTTGGGGAGAAGAAAAAAGATAAATACTGCAGTTAAAAAACGGGCACCACATCTGAATAGAAATTTCTCCAAATAAGATATACAAATTGCCAATAAATATGTGAAAAGATGCTCAACATCATTAGTTGTTAGGTAAATGCAAATAAAAACCACAACGAGGCACCACTTCATAATCACTAAGGTGGCTAAAATTAAAATAAAAAAACAGATAACGGCAAATAGCGGCAAGGATGTGGAGAAATTAGAGTCCTAATACATTGCTGGTGGAAATGTAAAATGGTACAGCCACTATGGAAAAGAGTCTGGCAGTTCCTCAAAAACTTAAACAGAGAAATAACCATATGACCCAGCAATTCCACTCCTACATATGTACTCAAGAGAAATAAAAACATATGTCCCCACAATAACTTGTAAATGAATGTTCATAGCAGCAATATTCATAATAGCAAAAAAGTGGAAAAAACCCAAATGTCTATCAACTGGCAAATGGTTAAATGAAATGTGAAATATCCATACAGCGGAATATCTTTTGGCCATAAAAAGCAATGGAGTACTGATACGTGCTACAATGAGGATGAACCTTGAAAACATCATGCCTAGTGAAAAAGCCAGTCACAAAAAACCACATATTTTATGATTCTATTCATATGAAATGTCCAGAATAGGCAAGTCTATAGGATAGAAAGCAGATTAATGGTCTCTTGGGAATGAGAGTGGTTAGTGACTATTAATGGATATGTGGTTTCCTTTTGGGGACATGAAAATGTTGTAAAATTGGAACGTGATGGCGGTGGCATAACTGTGGATATACTGAAACCAGTGACTTGCTTGTACACTTCAAAAGAGTAAATGTCATGGCATGTGAATTATATCTCAGTAAATTCTTTAAGAAATTAATTCATGTTTATTGTAGAAAATTTACGAAATACCAAAAACTATAAAAAAGAAATAAGTACTCTAATGATATCCCACACATCCAGAGCTAACATTTTTCTCTATTTTCTGTCTTGTTGACTGTATGTATAGAAAACTTTTTGGGGGGGAAAGGATATGAATCACACATACAAAATTTGATTTCCTGCTTTTTCAATTAAATTGAGAAATTTGGGAACCTCTGACTTAATCAGTGCTGATTTATCCGTTCTTCTATCTGTTGTTGGATTTTAAGTTGCTTCTAGGTCATACAATTTTATAAATCTAGCTTATTTATGTATAATTATTACTCATCCTTATGTATAAACTTTTATACAAATTTTTATTATTTCCTTAGGAAAGAATCTTGGAAACTGTATTAGTTTCTGAGGGCTGCCATAACAAACTACCACAAATTTAGTGGCTTACAACAATGGAAATTTAGTCTATCACAGTTCTGGAGGCCCAAAGTCTGAAACCAAGGTGTCTGCAGGGTTGGTTCCTTCTGGAGGCCCTGAGGGAAATCTACTGCATGCCTTTCTGCTAGATTCTGGTGTGGGAGGACCATCTTTGGCATTCCTTGGCTACTAGATGCATCACTTCAGTCTTTGCCTCTGCCTTCACATCTCTTTCTGTGTGTCTTCTGCCCTTCTCTTCTTTTGTAAAAAACGTTCATCGTTGGATTTAGTTCCACCTTAATCCAGGATGATCTCATCTCAAGATCCTGAATTTAAGTATGTTTGCAAATAGGGTCACATTCACAGGTTCTTAGTGGACATATGTTTTGAAGTCCACCATTTAACCCACTACAGGAGCAAGGACATATCAAGGGGACAGGAGGTGGCTGTGCGACGGTCTGCCGTGTACAGGCAAAATGAGGGAGCATTGTTTGTGGAGAATTCAAAGCCAATAATAAAACTGACTAAAAGTTGGTCTGCTTTTTATTATCATCTTGCAATGGCAAGTCTAAACATTATCAGTGATAAAATCTCTCTCCCTAAAGGTATGAGCTTCTGCCTCTGCACTGCTGCCTACATACTCCACTGCTTGGAGACAGGATTATTGCATGAAATAATGTGAATCATTCTAAGTCTCATGTTGTATATTTTCAACTTAATATTCAGGGTGTGGGAATATATATTCTCACCACCTTTATATGAGGTGATACAAATATAATAATATAAATAAATCTGCTAATGGGCAGAAAATATCTTATTTTAATTTTTGCCACTAATGGGGTTTAAAATGTTAAATCTTGTACTAGTTATTCTGTAATCTAGTTTTATAAATTCTTTAAATGTCATTTTCAATTCTTCTGTTAGGCTCTTAGAATATATTTTTCTTACTGATTTGTAAACGCTCTGTACAATAAACATATGAGTCCTTTGTATCATTGCCATTATGTTTCTTTTTTACTTTCTTTAGACAACAGCTTAATTTTACTTTTAGATAGACTTTTCTTTATGCTTCCCTTAACTGCATTCCAAGTTTCTTTTTAAAAACTCGTGACTCTTAGGCTACTGTTTTCCATGAGGATGGGAACAAAATGAGATTGTTGCAAATAGTTTTAGCTCTATGAAAAGTTTCTACAAAAAGAACATTGGATTTTTTTTTTTAATGGAAGTATAGGAAATATTTCGTTTCTATATAAGATAGGAAATATTACCTACAAGCCATTGACGTGGAATTTGAGCTATGGGAGGAAACTGAGTGCCATCAATTTCCAGCCCCTTATTTTACGAGAAGGAATGAGAAACTCAGAGACTTTGGTGTTTTGTCTGAAAGTGGGACAAAATGCACATCTTTGAACTGTTAATTCAGTGCTCCTATAAACCCCCACCCTGTCTCTTTTTCTCAGTCTTTATGTGTTAGCTAAATTCCTGAAATGCTTTTTTGTCCTATAAAGCATTTATTCGATTGCAGTTTTCCTTGTTATAAAGATACCACATGTTAATTATGGAAACAAGGAATAAAATACAGATAAACTTAGAAATAAAACAATGTAGGACATTTTCGTTTCCACTTACCCCTAAAGAAAACTACTGCTAACATTTTTGAGTAAACTTCATCACCATTGTTTGTGTGTGTGTGTATGTGATCATACAATATTATACATTTGGTTTTATAACTTGAATGTTTTACAGGGTCAGCAGATTGGTTTATTCGTTATCATTTTAATGGCTGCATAGTATTCTATCACCTGCATCTATTTGAATTGATTTAATTATTTCCCAATTGTACTTTTACTTTATTTGTAATTTGTTGCTTTTCTGTTGCGATTACAAACACTGTGGCTGGCCTTGAGTCTATTTTCTTTTTACAATTCGTATTAGTACCTTGGGATGATTTCCCACAAGTACAATTTCTTTGTGAGGATTTAGGATTTTGATTCACATGAATGGCTTTTATTTTTAACAATTTTACTATGAAACAAATTAAATATGTAGAAAAGAAGAGAAAATATAATAGACTTCTGCTTACCTACCCCCTGGCTTTTTCTAAAATATAGATTTCATCTGACCTCTAAAAACATATATTTAAACATGTGTCTGTCTCTTTAGACAGAGCCTTTCCCCCTTGATATGTTTGCTTAGCACCTACGAAGTGCTGGTTCCTGTGTCTGCCCTTTTATAGCATATTATCTCCTTTATTCCTTATAACAACTTTAAAGGCTATTTTGATTTTACAGGCAAAAAAGCTGAGAACTGGATGGTTTAAGAAGCACAGATTCAATTAGGTGGTAGAACCTGGCCTGATATTGTCCCGGTTTTAGCACTGGAAGCCTCACGTCACAGGAACCCCCTTGTCCCTAGCAACCCACGACAGGTGTGCACTCAAGGTCCAAGTCCTTCCCCAGCAGAATGGTTGAAGATGCGACATCCTAGGGCATCCCATTTCCAACTCATTGGAAACTTGAAGACAGCAAGGAACTGGTTATTCCCAAGGGAGCATGGATCATCCTTGGTTTGAGAGTGTTTACATCCACATGACCTTGGCTGTTTTATTTTTCAGGTCTCTTCATGTGCTTGTGTGCAACGCAGCAGCTTTTGCTCTACCCTGGAGCCTCACAAAAGATGGCCTGGAGACCACCTTCCAGGTGAACCACCTGGGGCACTTCTTCCTCGTCCAGCTCCTCCAGGATGTCTTGTGCTGCTCAGCCCCTGCCAGGGTCGTTGTGGTCTCCTCGGAGTCCCATAGGTGGGTTCAAATTTGGTGTTTTCTTCACTTGTCCCCTTCCTCAAACCAACTAATGCTTTGCCAAGCCTCTCTTTCTGCAAATAATTTTGATTAATCTTTCCCTTAAAAGTGTGGGTGTATTCAACCTAGCTTACTTAATTTTTTGAGGCCTTCTTTTGTGATCGTGGGGGATTATTGGGGCGTATTGTCTACAGTAACGTGGACTGTTTTTACAAACTGTACTTCAAGCCCCTCATTGATTTTGCTTCGAGATGGAATAATAATTGATTAAATCTGAATGCCTGACCTTTATTGATTTGTCATTCAACAACTTCAACGTCTCACCAAGAAGAATGTGCCGTTATTTTAGCAGGAGAAACAATGCAATTAAGGACGGAGAGATGAAATCCAATTGTTTTATAATGAGAAATTAGGGAATTCAATGCAGACATTAGCTGTGTAATTGTAGAAAGGGAAGTACTGTAGTTAGAACATATTAGAAATCTGGCCATGCCTCTTTTGGTTAAAAATTCAATTAAAGCATCAGATGGCACTTCTTTTCTATTACCATTAGGAGAATATTCAATTGACTAAAAAGACACTTGAAAATTTCCTTGTATTTGCAGCATATTTGTTTCTAGAGTTGGATAAACAACTGTTTGTCTTAAGAGAAGGACTGGGAGGAGACAAAGGACTTGCTGGGTGAGCCTGGATTTAATCCACGTCAGGGAGATTTTCTGGTGTGGTTGGGAGCTTTCCCTCTCAGCAAAGTGGCTGGAAAAAAATAATGTGCAGGGGCCTATTTTTCTCCCCTTCTCCTGCGTCTTAAGTCCTGAAATGTTTTAGTGACCCGGAATGAAGCTTATTTTTTTAATCATGCTTCCATAAAATGTAACCCCTGGGACTCGGAAGAGAGAGACCAGCCAAGGGTTAGCCAGAACCCTTTATCACTCCCAAACACAGGGGCTTAGGGTATAAGTGACACACTGCAGATAGATTTAGTTTTACCACTTTAAATTTATGGTGGCTGAAATGAAAGGAAAATGCCAGTAATAATCCTCCCCCGCCTTAAAAGACATGAAACATCTAGTAATTAGGTGGTAACAAAATCTGGATACCCTTATCTTTGCAAATCACACCAGGTTTGTGAAAGAAAGTGGAGTGGCCCTGCTCAGGAGTGAGGGAGGCTACTGTGGGGGCAGGCGAGGGAGAGCGAGCTCTGGAAATAAATCTGCCAGCCCCACTCGTTTGCCAGATGTGGAGGGCACCATGGGATATGTTTAAATGAGCTGGTATTTAATGGGAGATTATGTTGAATTGTCAGCTGCTCCCTTCCCTTTGTAAATCTGTATCTCAAATGGTATTTCATGTGACGTCTTTGTTCTCTCCTTAACTGCTGTGTAATTCATGCCTACCTTGGAGATCTGAATCTTAATTTCATTTAAAAGGTGGATGGGAAAGTAGGGCCTTGCTCTCCTGAATTAGATCCATTTTAGTTTATAGACAAGGTCTTCCTGAAATGTGTTATCTGGCCCACTCCTGTCTGATGATTGGTGCTTGTCTTCTGCTCTCTGATTATCCTTTGCACATATTAAAGGGTATTTTTCAGAATGTTCATTCCCCCAAGCTGGTTTGTTTATTACCCTTGTACTGCTGCCCATGGCACCCAAGAGCTGGTGTGAATACTGGGTGCGCAGTACTGGCAAAGTCCTCACTCACTGCTCAAGGACCCGGAGCCCTAAACCATGTTATAAAATGGAAGTGTTGATATCTAATTACCTCCATAAACCTTGGTGGAATCTCTTCGTTGGAGTCAAGACCCCCTGTTGGGGGAAAAATAAAGTCCTATGTTTGCAGAAAATATTATACCAGACTGCCCCAAGGCAAAATATTTATTAGCCTCCCTGTGTCTTCACTGTATTTTAGTTACTTATCTGGAGTCTGAGCAAGTGAAGTGAGTTTCTGCATACCTAAAATACATCATATTCAAATGAGAACTTGACTTCCTTGCTGTGAAAATTTTTCAGATCACAATTAAAATGGAATGAAAAGAACGGAGCCCGGACTCAACCACTTTAAATGGCTGCAGCTGTGTTGAGTGTCAAGTTGCTACACACACACACACTCTCACACTCACTCACACACTCACAGAGTTTCTGATGCAAGTATAGTCCTATTCTTTGAACATACTAGCTTTTGTCTGCATAGAATCCAGCCTAATTATTTTAGTTTGGTAGTTGAAAAATCCTCAGTTAAAAAAAAATAAAGGAGCAGTATGTATAGAAATATAAGATAGAGGTCCCCTCAAACAGCAAATGTTAATGTCCAGAAATCAAATGTTAACATTTTAGTGTGCTCGTAGGAGGATAATGCTATTAAGACTTCGTTGTTTGGCTCTGTCAAGTTTTCAACTTGAAGATAGACTAGGCGGCCTGTGAAGAGTTGTTTGCCTCTTCAGCTGAGAGAGAGTGAACATGGTCGTTTCTCAGGAAGCCTGCCCTGGCTCAGAGGAATCAGAAAGCTTGCCTACCCTTCCTGCTTCCTGGAGGGTTGTGAAGACAAGCTAGTCAGACCTTAAAAATGAGTTTGCTGCCCAGGACAGCCTCAGGGCAGGAGATCAGGGGTCCACTCATGGGCTTATGGGTGGGGCAGGGTGGGCGGGGTGTGGGGGTGCCTTTGCAGAAGGCGGGCCTATATTTGGCTGTGCTCCTCCATCTTGAAACTTTCCTTCCATCTGGTTCCTGGAACCTGGTTCCATCTAATTTCTCATTCTAAACTCATTTTAAACATTAAAAGTGCCACATGCACATATTAATGAGCAACATAGAGGATCTGAACTTATGGTAAATTTCCCCTTTTGAGCAGGGATCGAAACACATCTTTTTGTAATAAGGAAACTTGGCCCTTCGTTTGGAATTCCGAAGCTATGATCAAACTTCAATCCTCTAATCCAGTATTTAGTCTGTGCCGTGTGCCCGGCAACATCTGTCCACCTTCCAGAAATTCACCGTCTAGGGTTGAAAACAGGTGGACAAATGACTTGCAATGTGGTGTGGTAAGGACTGAGGCACAATGTACAGACAGAATGCAAAGGTGACATGACTTGCTTTGTCACTGATGTTGGAGGGTGGCAGGGTCATTGAACACGAGGAGTATCATAGACTGGGTCCTGGAGAATGGATACTTCATTTCCATGGAAACTTGTTTTGCAATCTCCTTTGCATGGCTTCTGTGAATCTATCTCCCACTGCCACCTACGAAATCATTGTGACATCCAGCAATTCAAGAGTTAATTAGGGAGCGCTTCCTGGAAGAAATGGCTCCTGAGCTGGGTTGGGCTAAACAAAAATGCCAAGAAATGTTATCAGCAACGGGTAATGAAAGAAAAGCAGAGAGTGAGAGTGGAGACTGTTATATTTATCCCATACCTTCTAGATAGTGTCTAAATTTCTAATGCTCTTTTCTACTCAGAGGAGGTGGGATTTCTAAGACATGGACCATATCTTGGATCATTGGGTTTCAACTCAACAGTCCTTTTTAACAGCTCTTCCTGTAATGCCTTATTACTATGTTGAAATAAAGTTCAGAAATAACTTCCCTACACAAATACATTTTAATTCAATATGCTTGCCTAACTGTAATATAAATTTTAAAAATGTGAGGCAAAATAGCATGTGTTTCAACATGTAAATGCTTGGGCAGGTCTACAGGAAAGGTAAGTAATCAGATGTGCGTGTCCACCCATAAATCACTTGCAAATGCAGACTGTTAACAGGTGTGCGGCAAATACCACTAGCATCTGGTCAAGCCTCATCTCCCCCAGAACCCACAAAATCTGAAAGTGCTTTCGTTCTTCATGTACGTGGCTGTTGCACTACACTCCTGGAAATGCGGTGGATATAAAAACTGTGGATGTACGTAAAACACAGTGAGGCTCCAGGCTCAGATAATTATACTGAGGCTTTTCATCTACATGAATGTCCAGTGGGGCTTGTCTGCGTTAAGCAAGATGCTGCCTGCATTGCGGGACATCTACCATCCCCGGCCCCTGCCGGTGATCATTATGACAACCAGAAAAAGGCCCCCATAAACTTTCAAATTTCCCGCTAAGTCCCACTGCCTTAGATGATTAGGCTCAGAAGTTCTGGGCTCTTCCTGTGGTTTGGGGACTTGGAAACCGGCAGCCAACAATTAGTTTCAAGGTCTCATTGCTGGATCCATGATGACATTTGTGGCCATCAGCTTTGTTGATGACTTTAGAGCAGCAATGTCATTTAACACTAGAAATTGGATGTCACTGACGGAGTCCTGAAAAAGGGATGTTTAAATTCCACTAAAACGTGAATTTCATCTGCCCCTGTGATGCTTTTCTTGGTTGTAGCTCAACCGGAGCCGCTCATTTTAAGGAACAACCAGATTCTCCTGTAATTTTCATTTTACCTTTTGTTTTCCATAGCAGTGATCTAGAGGACTCTCGTAATGCTTCTTATTACTCAGAGCAAATGCCCAGAGTTAATTTAGTGACACAAATTATGAGGGGTCCTCAACAAAGAAGAGACCACCATCTAGAAAATTCCTTTTGTTACGATCTGTTTTTTTTTTTTTTTGAGCAGTCACTGCTTTGTTGTTATTTAAAAAAAAAAAAAGAAGAAGAAGAAAGAGAGAGAAAAAAAGGGAAAGAAACAAACAGCTGGTGTTTAACGACTCCGTCAGACCCAATTATAAAACATCAACTACTTACTTTGATTTGTGCGTATCCATGCCATGGGTATACTTAAAAACAGTAGACTCTGCCAGAACTCATTTTGGCCTTGTTTACATTTATCTTTTAAACATATAAGACTATCGATGGCACCTCACCAAGGTTATAACCCCTTTATAATCATTAATTTTTAATCTGGAAAAGAGTCTTGGAGGCAGCAAGACTCATCTATATTTACTTGGATGCTCAAATGAAAATACAGAGGGCTCAAGGGTTGGCTAAAATAACCCAGGAAAGCCCCGTCAAAGGTTAGGAATGTGATATCTTTCTGCTTCCAAAAGCAGCAGCCCTCTATTTAAGATGCTTTTCTGTTTAATTTAATTATCCTTGAACTTCCCGTTGAAGGTTTTGAAAAATATATGTTAGAGGCAGGGGGAGTGCAGCATGTTAAGACAGCTCCATTTATGAGTTTGGGCCTTTATTAAATCTATCTTTGGATCCAATTGGCTTATATTGTTAAATCGCCATTGTCTATTTTTAAGGGAGACTTCGTTCCAATGTTTGCACAATTGAGTTTTCAGTAGGCTCTGTTTAGTTTCCTCAGATTTCTAATAAAAATAAAAAGCTGTATCAGAAGTCAGAGATTGGCCGCTTCATGTCATATTTCCTATTCTTTTAGATTTACCGATATTAACGATTCCTCGGGAAAACTAGACTTTAGCCGACTTTCTCCATCTAAAAGTGACTACTGGGCCATGCTGGCTTACAACCGGTCCAAACTGTGCAACATTCTCTTCTCCAATGAGCTCCATCGTCGCCTCTCTCCGCGTGGGGTCACGTCGAACGCGGTGCATCCTGGAAATATGATGTACTCCTCCATTCATCGCAACTGGTGGGTGTACACACTGCTGTTTACCTTGGCCAGGCCTTTCACCAAGTCCATGGTAAGTGAACGGCTTCTATTGCTATAAACACTTTGAGTGTGCGTGTGTGGAAAGGGTCCTAGAGAAACCCAGAAGCGTGTGTTTTCTTCAGCCTCTTGCCTCTTGTAATGATGAGTCTGGTCCTGATAATCACATCATCAGGCCTATTAAAGCCATTGGAAAGGGCTCTTGAACACATTTCAATCGACTTTAGATTACATCTGTTTCTCTAAAGATATCTCGGAGGTCTGGATACAAGATGTGGTTTTTCGATATGGTATTATAAGTATGGCTGAAAAGCTTGATAGAGATGGCTGTTGTCTTTTGATGTGATTTCTTTATTATGATTCAGCAAGCATAGTGCTTGAAAACTGTTTTGTGTTAGTAAGTGAAAAACTTGGATTTATGACTATTGAATTATCAGTAGATGTGATTCCTTTGTTTCCATTGAGAATCTGTGTCTGATGTTCTAAAGTCTTCTTTTAATGAGTGTAAATTTCTCCTGGAGAATCCTTCGTTGGCTAGAAGTGTGTTTTATTTTTACTTCCCCAAAGATGAATCCTTTGAATGAATCACACTCCTGAGGTTAAATTTGGAAATGTTCACAAAGGTAAATATGAAGTTTTTACGTTTTTGTTGATCGTATAACAACCATATCTAGAAACTTCTTCCATGAAAGCATTTTAGTAAGAAGTAGTTTGAATGAAGAATGCACATTTTACACATTATATTTGGTGTAGTACTTTTCTAATCCATAGGCCTTTGAAAATGTTTTCCTATTAGTGGATGCCGCTATTCATCTTAACCAAATGTAACATCCAATCCTCAGAAATAACCCATTCCCCAAACACATTTTGGCCTTTACGAGTGTCATAAGTCAAATCATCATCTCCAACTTCCTGGGCAAATGACCCCACAGCCTCTGAACACGGTCTGCCTTCTTCTCTGGCAGTCATTCCAACCGGCCGTCCTTAACCTTCGTGTTTGTGGATGACTTTTAAAACTACAACAAAAATCTTTTGAACTGCTTAGGAGAAAATAAATAAGTGTGTCTTTTATTGTAATCTAATTATTCTATGATGGTTCTTATGCAAAGCCAACATAGTCAGAGGAAGTGAGAGGATCCATGGAGAGCAGTTCTCCAAGTCCAAGGTGGAGTTGATATCCAAAAGGAAAGAAGAAAACCCCTTGCCATGTGTATCACAGGGTTCTGAAGTTTTCCCATCATCTGGCCTTCCATTGCATAAGAGTGGGCTCCCTACGAGGGTTTCTCTGCACATGATTTTGGCTCGTACTCGGTTAGGGCCTTCAATGGATATCAGAGGAAAGAATATGGGTCTGAACTGGTGCCAGTGCCATTGACAGGATTGTGGATGAACTGTCCAAATTCAGGAAGGAGGAGAGAAGAGAGGAGCATTCTCTTCATTTTCTGCTGGCCCTGTGCCTTCAAGACCAACAGGCCAATCATCCAATATAATTTGAAATCTTTGGTTCTTGAATTTTCTCACTTGTATTTGTTCATTGATAGGAGCTAGGAACTCCTTTCTATGACATCAGAGAGTTTAGGTTTTTTCTTCCTCCAGGATTATTCCAATCAGAAGAATGTGATGAGAAAGACTTAGAGGTGGGTCTGGAGTACAAGGAATATGATGGAGGGTGGTGTAACCATCTCCCCATTTGGTGTGGACTCCCGTGGATGAGGGCTTTTTTATAGAAAATGATAGAAACTATTATTCTGTGATGGGATCCCAGGGCTTAGGGACTCTGGACAAGGGCAGGTGGGAGGGGGAGGAAGACAGGATCTGGTAAAATAAAAGACAGAGTGACTGTTTTTGTTTTGGGGGGAGGAGTCTATTATTGTCTACTACCTAACTTAGAATGTGTTTAGCAAAGTCAGGCTTGATTGTTGGCTTGTTGCACCTAATAGGGGGATTTCTAAAAGTGCCAGCAAATTAAGTTGGGCAGGCAACCGTGTCCTGATATCAGACTGTTGCTGTTTGAGGGGTAACTATGGTCAGGACTCAAGCTCAGTGGGGAAGCAGAATGTGGATTTGAAAATGGAGGTAGCAGTGTTGCCTTACAGCCCTGGAGGCATGGAAAGTTAGGAGAAGGTTGGCACTCAGTGAACGACCACACCTGGAGCTCATCCCAATGATGCCCGATGCCCAGCCTGAATGTCTGAGTCCTGCTTCCCAGCCAGTGTGCAGAGGCCTCAGCTGTCCCCCTCCCCTGGTCCCCTGTGCTTCAGCCTGCTGGGAGCAGCCTTGGGCAACAGATAAAACAAGGAGTGGTCTTTCTGGCCCTGGATGAGAGGGATGTGGGAAAATGAGCAGATAACCCTTGAGAGGGTGTGGAGAAAAAGTGGAGATGTCACCAAAGACCCAGGTTTTGCCTAATTGTATCAGGAGTGCTGGAATGTTCCCAGTAGGCAGGGGAGGTAAGTACATTCGCTGTCCTAGAGAGGGGATTCCACATGGCTACCTGGTGGGGAAACAGTTACAAAGTAGCAACCTAGGGCAGTGGACCAAGTCACTTTCCTGCTAATGATCCTAATGGTCAAGGCTTAGCTTTTACCATTACGAACTGGGGTAGCTTGGGTAAGACAATTAACCATTCTGAGCCACCAAAATGGCAATACAGGTTGGTGTGAGGGTTGACAATAACGGATCTAACAACCATAATAATGGATATAGAATTTCTGCAATGACTTTAATCTGGCTATTTGAAAGGATAGCCACGGGCTACGTGTAGCTATTGAACCCTTGAAAAGGGGCTAATACAACTGAGGAGATGAATTTTTAATTAATTTAAATTTAAATGGCCCCATGTGCCTAATGGCTGCCATATTGGAAAGTAGAGTTAAATAATGTGCCTAGCACAGTGTCTGTTGTATAAGTAGGTATGCAGTACCTCTTGCCATGATGGTTGTTTTTCTTATTGTTGTGAGTATTACCTTGGTCCTGAAGGTTATTCTCCAAAATGCAATTGCTGCCGATGGATACAAGGGTCAGAAGACTAAAGGAGTCTAAATTGGTGGTACTGGTGGTTGGGGGACCTCTGTTGCTGGCCCCAAAGGCCTAGGGAGAGGGTTATTGCCAAGGCAGGAAGGGTGTCTAGATGGAGAGAGCCTGGTTTAGTGGTCTCCAATAGTACATCCAGTCCCTGAGGAAGCCATTATGAAGTGGAATTTCCATGTGTCCATCCCCAGTTAACTGGAGAATAGCATCTTTTATGTGCCGCAAATGCACTTTTTTAGATCAGCATATAGATTAGGAAGGTTATGAAATATGCAGCTAAGTTGAGATTCTTAGGAAAATCCTCTGTAATAATATCTTTATATATTTAGGTGTTTGTTGGTATTTCTTAGCCATCAGAGTTCCACATGACTAGGTTTATTAAGGGGTGGAATGGGAACTCTGGACTTACTTGTCAAACTCACAACCAATCACTTCTCTTCCATAAACATTTAGGAGTCTGTATGTGGGAGAGGAGTCGGCGTGAGCGTAGATAGGATCACTCTATTTCACTGGTGGGACAGACTGGGCTTATTGGAAAAGACACACGTTTTATCCCTCTGGGCTTTGCTTGGCGTTGCTTCTATCACAATAAGACATTTGTTTCATGGATGAAGTTGCACTTCTGCCATTTTAATGCAAACATATTTTTGGACACAAGCCATGTAGTTGCACCCCCATTCCCACCCTGTGAAAAGATGGATTCCTAAAAGCTCAAGAAAAAGCTTAGCATAGATGCGATGTCTCCATCTCCAGATGGCTAGTGTTCTGTCTGTGCTTCATAGCCCCTCTGCACTTCCCTTCAGAGAATGTGTTTTTCTTTTGACATGAGTGTTGCTGGAGTATACATTCCATTGTACAAGGTCAGGGAAAGAAGAAACATAACCCAGCCTTGTGCTTGGAAGCCCTGTCTTCCCTTCTCCACTGTAGCTGGCTCCCTTAAGTATTAAACAGCAGTATTCTAATATCAACGTCCCTTTTTTATTTGCTGTGACTTGCTGTGACTACGGTGATTTTAGTTACAGTAATTAGGTCACCCTTCATGGAGTCAGGCTATTTTAAGTGCCTCTTTAAGGAATATTGTTGCAGATCAGTAATTTTACAATTGGATGTTCTTGTGCAACTTTATTAAATGTAATCTGTCTTTTAAATGTTGCCCTTTTACAGTTATACATTTCTAATTGTTGCTGTAAATGCATTATCACTTTGAAATTAATTAATTTTTCCATTTTGGCCGCCTGCAGTATAATAATCACTAATGAGAAACTCATAGGGATTAATTCTCAGTGCAGCGACCCCTACTGGTAAAGCCATGTCTCTGTCACTTCTTCCTCTTGAGGTCTAGAGGACAGGACAGGAGTATTGGGGGGTCTGGGGGAGAAGCCTTTGTCTCCTCTCCCTCCAATTTATGATTAAATAAAAATAATAGGTAAAAATGGGAATAAGATTATTTTTTAATGTTGTTTAAAAAAAGACATAGGATTCTTCAACTAGCTTTTGAAAATTTTAAGGGAACCTAAAGTTTGCCGGGAGCTCTCTGATAATGAAGTCACATCCATCATGTGTGCCTTATATGTTTATTTTCCTGTCTGTCTATGCAATTTCCTGTCTCTCTTTTATGCAATTAAAATATTCTCAAATTATATTTTGCATATGTATGCATTAATATATAGTGTATGTTAGTATATATAATATGTTCATACATACATATTACTCTATGGGACTTAATTCACAAAGCCAGGTGTATTGTATTATCTGGTGGCATAAGAGATTTTCAAAGATAATTTTGGCTGTTTTCAATTGTTGCCATGTGTGATGACTTTAGATTCCTGCCATACTCTCAAGTAAGATGTAACTTGGCAGTTTAGGCCAGACGCCATGATGCTTTATGTATCAACATATATGTCTTCATTTATTCCTCACCACAGTTCTACAATGGTATCTTCCATTTAAAAAGCACAGAGCACTTACCCAACTTGCTCAAGAAAATGGTCTATCAGCCTGCAGGCCCTTCACCAGCTGTTCCCAAGTCAGTTTGCTTTGTCAAATGCACCACAGCGCCCCTGCCATGTATATATCTAGTTGTGCGGTTGTGTTTTCTTTTTCAAATGTTTGAAAGCACCTTCATGAAATTAGCCCTCCTTCCATCTTTCCGCACATAAGCTTTCAGTTCTGGTAAACAACATCTTAGCTAGGGTTCCTAGGTCCAAGCCAGCCCTTTGCGGATCGGTATGTAAATTTGAAGCCCAGCACATCACGTGCCTCTCAGGGTGTTTTGTGCAACCAAATATTTGTGTTGGCAGGTAACAGTAGAAAGAATATCATGTGTTAGGGTAGCAAGAGCTTAGCAGATGTTTTAGGGAACTGCATTTTCAAATCCTTTTACATTAAAAAATGGCTTGAGTTTGTAGAACTTCTGAAACGATTGGGTTACGTTTCCTGTGGCCGTGTAAAGCCAGCCATTGTGCTGAGTTTTAACAGATGTGCGGCTACCCTGCTAATGGATGGGCCTGCAACGCTGGTTCTGTTGCAAAGTTATAAATTATAACTAGAAAAAGCACAAGATGTCATTCTTCTAACCTTCGGGAAAGCCAAGCTGGGTAATTCTGCCCTTGAATAACCCGCTGCAGGGTGATTTATAGTTGTACAATTTAAAGCATAATGAAGGAGATAATAGATGTTGATTTGTTCTTTAAATTAGTATTTTAGAAAAATACTTCTCCCCCGCCCCTTTGAATACCTGCAGCTGACTACACTCTAGATCCTATCAAGGACAAGACCCCTGTTTGAGTCTTTATTGGCACATTTAGAAAGCAGGAGTCTTTTTCTCTGTGTTGGGAAGAGGAAATATGATTTTCAGAGTATAAATTTCAGCCTATATTTCACTAATCTAAATATTTTGAGACTCCTGAGCGAGAGTTGAATTCTCTGGCTGACTTGCTCTTGCCAGTTCAGATATGTTAGAAAACCAGACTCCAAGGACCCTACGATGACTGGGCCACATTCGAGCTTCCCTCAGACCCCCACAGAAGGACCCACTGGCTGGACTCTTCTCGCCGAGATCATGCCCCCGCGGCCTCAAACATTCTTCTTACTTTTCCGGATTATCGTTGGCATTGCTTTTATTAGTGATCTCTCACTTCATCTGGAACTTTACAGTTTACTGGGTCTGCTCAATTCAGAGGCCAGGGGATATGGTAGAGCAAGAAAACAGCAAAGGAATTAGAATCTTTAGACCTGTATTCAAAACTCAGATTTCCTCCTTTTTTATTCTCTTTGAGGCTCATTTTCTACATTAGTTTAGATGTTTGGGGCTGTGAGTTATTACCACCCAGTTAAAAGTGGTTGGAATAAGAGAGGTTTGTTTTTCTCATATATTCAGAAGTCCCAAGGCAGCCAGGGTTTCATTTAGCTACTATATAGGCAACTCCTTTGTGATTGTCTTGGCTTTTCCTTTATGCTTATAAAATGGCTGCAGCAGCACCAACCATTGCATCCTACATGATAAGGTCTGAAGGAAGCTTGGGAGGCATGGGGTCCCTCCTTGCATGCCTCCTTCCTTTATCAAGGTGGAGAATGTTCTGTTTCAGAAATGTCCTCCCTAACAGACACCCCTTAGCTCCCACTGGCCAGGATTGAGTTACTTGTCCATATTCTAGGTGCAAGGGAGGCTAGGAAAGTGCATTTCTGGCATTTTATGTCTCTAGAGTGGGGGGCAAGATCTGATGGAAAGGAAAAAGGATGGGATAATGGCTTTTGAGCAGGTGCTATTGAATAGGTGTGCGCATGGTTTTCTCTTCTGTCAAATGGGAATGCTATCTATTTTATAGGGCCATTTTGAAGGCAAGTGAGAATTACAGGGAAGGCATCTGGCCTTATCTGGTCCTCTTTTACTCAACCAACTTTACCTCAAGCCACTTCCAGCCCCATCCTCCTGTAGGGTGTTGAAGCATACTGTTCTTCAGTCTAGAACGCTCCTTTTCCTCCACCCTTAGTTACCTTCTACTCATCCCCCAAAACTCAGTCCAAACATCATACCTAAGGAAGCATTGGATCAAGAATCCCCATCATGTGCTTAGTGCTTATTACATAATGCCGTCTGCTGCAGGAGAGCGCTCCGTAACTATGTGCTGTGCGAGTGAACGGAGGGCCCCTGGAACTTCTCCTTCAGAACATTTAACATGAATGTAATTTAGAAAAGTAACTTCTGTAGTTTTGCATTTACTGTCTGTCTCCTCCTCTCTTGAAAGCACTGTCTTTGCCTTCGTGCTACTGTATCTCCGGTCCATAAAGTAAATGCTCAGTAAATATTTGTAAATGAATAAATGAAGGACGATTAGGTGCTTAATGAATGGCAGTCATTAATACATTTCTTATCATTAGTCTCTCTGGGGTGACCAGGGGACTGCAGTTCAGGATGTGGTGATAAAGAAAAGGATGCGGCTAGAGTCACACACCTAGAAGGTGGGACCAGAACCCGGTCCCCCTCCGCCCCAGGCTCCCAGGTCAAGTGCCACATAAAGGATCTACCCAGAAGTGTTTGTATGGAGGGAAAATATGTAAGGAGAGAGCAGCAAGGCGTGGGAAAGACAGGATAAGCTTTTGAGCTGGGCAGCTCTCAGATCAAACCCCAGCTCCATCCCACACTAACCCTTGGGCACATTTCACAACCTGATTAAGATTCTTGTGTAAAACTGCGATGTTATACCTACTTTATGGGCTCGTGTTGAGAACTGAAGGGGCTCATGAATGTATAGTATCTAGAATGTGCTAGATGCTCAATAAACATTAGCCGGTATTCTTATTATTGACCTATGTTGAGAATTAAAGATCCTGAGTATATAGCATTCAGAGCATGCTAGATAATCAGTAAACATTTATGTTTATTATTATTGTTATCATCATCATCCTTGTTTTGTCAGACAAGAAAGGGTTGCTTCTCTTCCCGTTGCTTCTACATTCCCCTTCTCCTAATGATGGCTCTGTGTCTGTCTCAGAAGGTCTGAGTCTCCCTGTGAGCATTAAGTGTAAACACTGTCTACAAGCCTGAGCAACCACTGAGGCCACATGCAGAATAGTAACCAGGACTAGACGGGCTTCCGTAGTGCAGAACCGAAGCCCTCCTGGCTGTGCGTTTTAAGCCAACAACAGTACACATTAGCACTGAGGAAAGATCAGCCCTTTCTTGTTAAAAACAAAGAGAGGGAAAGTACGCCTGGCTTTGTGAGGCCGTGGCGCCTCATCGCTGTGTCTGCTCTGCCTTGCTTTATAGCTCTGGTTAGGCCTTTGTTCCCGAATGAGCACCGGGAGGGGAAAAAGCGACAATCGGGCTTTAATATGTGTGACAAATTATTTAATGAACATTTAACCAAGATTTGAAAGTCCCCCCGTTTTATCTTCCTCGTCCCCTTTTCTTCTGTGTGCCCGTTGGCATTTTGGTCATGCATTGCCTCTTTTAACTCCCTTTCTAGCTCTTTTATTACTTTTTTCAAGTTGGTGGTGACTTCTTTGATCCTCCTGCTTTCAGTTCCCTTTTCTCCAATTTCATACTTCTTTCCAGTGATTTTTGGCCGCCGCGCCGTTTAGATACTGGAGGCCAGCACGATTAAACAGATGCCAGGAGTGTGTGTTGCCCCCTGATGATGTTTCTGAAATGTTTCTTCTATGAACACTGATTTTTGTATAACTCACTGGACACGTGGATTTTTCCTTGTGAGGTGGAAGGTACTGTTTTTCCAGCAGCAATCGAGAGGACTTGAATCAAGTGTTCTGAATTGTTCAGAAACTGAAATCCACACCCTCCCCCCTTCTTATTACACTAAGATAAATGAATACTTTGAAAATCAGTTGAAGACATGTTCTCATTTACATGAAAACCTGATAAGTGCTTAGCTTCATGCTCTTGGCTTTACGTCTTTATATCTTGTCTCGTTCAATGCCATTTTAGAGTTTTCTATAAGCAAACTACTGTGTGTCCCTGAGCCAGTCACTCACCCTCTCTGGGCCTCAGTCTTATCTGTAAAATGAGTCAGTTAACCAAGGCTAGTTGTTCCATGGGTTTTGGATTTTACAGAATAGTATAATTCAAAAGGAAATACAAAAGGGAGACTAACGCAGGTTCACATTCTGTATTCTGAAAACTCTGGATGAAAACAAACCCAGCACAATCAACTGTCACCACCATTTTACAAAAGAATGGGTATTTTAATGCCAAAAATGGTGCTGAAGGAGAATGAAGGGGTGCAGGGTCGAATCGGGCCATAAGCTGACCCAGTATACAGGATTTGTTTCTCACAAGCACCTACTTCAGCCGGCGCCCCTTTATAAATACGACACCCCATCTCCTTATCTCACAGTTTCTGTGGGTCTGGAACCCAGGCATGGCTTAACAGCACCTTCTGCTTTAGGGTCACCTCACAGGCTGCAATCATGGTGTCAGCCAGGCTGTAGCCATGTCCAGGCTCAACTGGAGAAGGGTCCACTTCCGAGCCCACGCACTTGTTGGCAGGATTCGGTTCCTTGTGGCCCAGTAGATTGAGGACTTCACTTTTTCTCTGGCTTTTAGCTGGAGGCTGCTCTCTCAGTCCTTGCCACATAGGCCTCTCTCCAACAGGGCAGCTTGCTTTATCAAAGTGTATAAGCCAAGAAGGAAATCGAGTCTACCAGCAAGACAAAAGTCACAGTGCTTTGTAACTTAACCACAGAAGTGACACCCCATTACTTTTGCCCATTCTATTTGTTTGAAGCAAGCCACTGGGTCTGACCCACATTCACAGGGAGGGAATTTCACAGTGGGGTGAATACTGGAAGGCAGAAAGCACAGGGGCCGTCTTAGAGGCTGCCTATCCCACTTTACAAGTTCAGTTTTGTTTGTTTTTTAGTGCTTCTTGGTGGGGTAAATGGTGCCAGGTTTCCTCCTAGGCCTGGGTATTTCTTGGCCTTGTGCCGTAGCAGTTGTTACTGACACGTGTGTCCTTTCCTTGCTGTTTTCCTATTTGCATCCTTTCTGTATACTTGTCTTTCCTCTTTCTGGGCTGAGAGAGGTACCGGATGCACCCATTTTGTTTTTTATATATTTATGCGTTTCTGCCTCATGATGAGAGGTAAGATTTCGCCCTCTAAATAAGAAAGCTTGTGAAAAGAATAAAGAAACGTGTGGATTATGCTTCCAAAAGTCAAGTATTTGTTTTCATGCTGCTTTAGTAGAGGGAGCTCTGTTAGTCGATGGCCCAAATTTTCTTTCTAAAGAAAATTTGCCGAGTTTTGATCTGAGTTTCAAAAATTGACCAAAGACCTGGACTTTTTTTAAACTATGAAGCTAGATAGGACTCACTGATCATTTCAAAGCCCATGCAGAATATTAGTCTTATTCCAGACTATGTATAGTCTTTAGGATTTTTTCTTGTTGTTTTAGAATTTGCTTTCTTAAGTAGGAATCTAAGAAAGAAAAAAAAATCTTTTACTTTGCTGTTTTTAGAAAATATTGCACAGAGTGATTTTTGAATGTGTTTATATTATAAAGCCACTCCTCTTAAAATGTATAACAACTAAGGTATCTTCTTTAGTGGAGTTCTAATTTTGCCTGTGAAATATCCAGCTCTTGTGGGGGCTTCTGCCTCTCCACGTTCTGCCTTGTGTAGAATCTGCACCACTTGGAACATTTCATCCCTGAGTTTCATATGATGGGATCTCTTTAATCATTTACATTTTGAAAAAAGAAAGTGAAATATTCTCTAAGAAGCCAAAGTAATCCACGGGAATGTATGGTGTTTATTCAGCTGGATATCTTATTTATTTGAAGTACTGAAAGAAATCTCTTCTGACTGCTCAAAAAAGGGAAGAAGAAACAGTAAGAGTGTCCAAGTAATCTGAGCTAGAAAGTCCCTCCTTTCACAGAAAAGTTATAAAAAGTGTATTCGCTAGATCCAAAAAAAATACCGTATATCAACTACTGAAACCTGCATAATGTTTTCTTAGTATTCTCACTCTTTGAAAGAAAAAAAACCTGGAAAATCTGGGAACTTTAATATTTTTTTGATATTTTAATATTCCTAGGCAGGTGAATGCAATAAGTCTGTTTTTCTGTCTTAGAACATAACATCTCTTGTTGGCTTTTGTGTGTGTTCTGTGTTGTCTCTTTGTTGACCCTCGATAACCATAAAAGACCAAGAAATGAAATTAGCATGGCTGAAATCTCCACGTTAGCCCTGAGCACATTTCCTATAAAGAAAGCATTAAGAAGATGTTTAAAAGGAAAAAAAAATGCAACTTATTTCAAAAGAATTAGATTCTGGCATATACCCAATCATGAAAATAATAGAGATTTCTTCTCTTTTTGTCCTCTCTGTTCCAACCATTAGGAATGAGATGGCCTATTTCTTGGGGATAAAAAGTAGGGGAACATAGTGGATTCCTTTCTCCTGAACCTAGAAGGTCCCTGCTGTGGTCTGCTTTCCCCTTTGGCTTAAGTGTGTATCTCACATCTTCCAGTGCCATTTTGTCTCATTGCCAGGCTCAAGGCTCTGTTGGGTTCGTATTTGAACCCAGAGTGCAAGCCTTTTTCATCCAAAGCCAAAATTTAAAGATAATTAAAAATTAAAAATTAAGCTTATCTTTGCCAAGTCTGCCTGACCATTGACATTCCTCCGTGTTAGTCTGTGATGTGAAGACTTGACATGTATTTGATGCAGGATAGAAGATTCACTATGAGTTTTCCCTGAATAAGTATATGACATGTTCTGCAGGCCTAGAGGACAAAGTCACCCAATAAGAGCAAAAGCCACAGCTCACATTTGTTAGGACTCACCTGTGCCAGGCAAGCGCTGTTCTAAGTAGCTTCCATGTGTCATCTCATTTATTTCCCACAGTCCACTACCAACAGCATAAGGTGGGTAGGAGCTGAGAAGAGCATGTTGATCTGTTTTGTTGAAGAAGAATGCATTGGGAACTGGCATAAAGGCCATGTCTGGGCTTTGAAGTGAAGAAACCAGGCTCCAAATCCCAGCCCTTCCTTCTAGTGATCCTGTCATCGTGGGCAAGTCACACTACCTCTCTGGGCCTCGAGTTTTCTTTTTCTCTGTAAAATGGAAGACATAGTTAGTTCCCACATCTATGGATTGTTGGAAGATTAAGGCATAACTCAACCCTGGGGCTTATAGTAGACACTCAAGAAATGCTGCTGTTCTGTGTAGCCTACCAGTAAATGTAAACTTTCTGAAATCTTACTGATCGCTAAGGATGTACAGGAAGCTGTTGTCAAGGATATTGTCTGTCATTTGACCCCAAAACATGTGAAACCATGCCACTACATGTAAGAAGTGCCCTTTAACTCTGAGCTCCAAGCAGAACCTCTGTGGAACTACCACAGTACCTTCTGCTTCATTTTAAAATTATAATTACAAAATGTGTTGTTGGAGCTCCTAGTTCAATTTTGTGCTTTTTTGAACTGTATTAACCCTAACGGTTAGCATACCAAATTGCTCTGGTTTTTTGTGATTAATACATTTTGTTCACCTTGTTCTTTCTTAAGGTCACCTTAAGTCTCCTTTTTGGAAGCAGGTCAAATATGAATTAATAAATTTAGGTTGAAGTACAGACATATACCATGGAATTCCTTAATAACACTAGACCAAAAGCAACTTTATCGTGGTCTGTACATTCAGATATATTTCTGTGTTGTCTACACTCAACAAGAAAGACTATGCAACACCCTTTGGAAAAATGGATATTTTAATAAAAACATCCTGTCTTCAGAATTTTGGAAGGCTTTTACCTTTCTTTCAACTTTTTTCTTCATATTTACATGATACTAGTTATTGATTGCTATCAAGCAGTATACCGGCTGCCCAGCTGGTAAATCTTTTAATCAGATACTATGTGTTTGTATATGTGTATACATGTGACCACGATTTTTCAAGGTCCTAATAAATATATATTTATTCCTTTTTTGGCCTTTTTCTTTCTGTTTCATGAGTGTTCTCTTTCCGCTATGCCTACTGTTGTTTTCCAATGAGCTATTTATATCTTAAATATATCTGTGAAAAATTAATCTATTTAGTATTCAATTAATTTAAGATGCTTTGTAAAGTCAACAGGAGCTAGGGATGGTAATGCACATGGACGCTTGCATACAGTAAGTACTCAATAAATGTGTTTGTTATATCATGCAAATAGGCATGTATACTTAGAAAATGCGTTTAGGAGGGGGGGAGATAAAACCAGCTATTTCAACCTGCTATTTTGATCTTGAGGCTTTTTTTTTTTTTTAACTCTACGTTGATGAATAAAACATTTTAATCAGAACTATATCAACACTAATCAATTTTTTGTGCGTGGGAGTCTACTATAGGGTGAATTCCATTGTCAGTTAAATAACTTGATCAAGTTTTTAAACAGTACAAAGATAGTTAAGGTGCAGCTTTTTAAAAATTTTTATTTTTACTGAAACCGTTTTTACCAGGACTGATTTTTTTCCATATATGTTTATGATGAATATTTCAACCAGAAATATATGTTATTAATTTGATAAAAGACTGATACTTATTTCTTCGCTAGTACCTAAGAAATTCCTCAGCAATTCCACTCCAATATTCTACAGTTTCTCAGTCACCCAGGATTGGTCTCTGTACATATTGCTAATCTGATTCTTTCCCAAACTTCCAAAGACTTGGATGACTTTGGAACTTCTGCCTTTTCTATGTTGTGGCAGGGCAAATAGTATGTGACAGGCCAAGATGTCCTATTGTTTCTTCAGAATAGTGTCTTTCGAACTTTTTTTGATTACTGCCAAAGTAATTATGTCACAACCTAATACATATATCCTTATGCATATACGTGTCCATGTGTCTGTGTGTAGAATACATATGTGTGGGTGTATATATGTCTGAAACAAAAATTTTATGAAATAATACTCTGACTATGGACAGTGTCCTCTGCTGTTTTCTTCTTGGTCGTATTCATTTTCTGAAGTGCTGATTGTGATCCAGTTTCACCACCCACTACTGGCTTCATCATTCAGTGTATCACGGTCTATCCTTTGAAAATTGCTGCTCTAGAACTGCCCGATCTGCTCCCATCTGATGAACGTTCACTGAGTGCCTCGGGTGCTGACTTAACGGGTAGAAAATGCAAAAGTGAGTAAGTCATTATCCTTGGCCTTTGGGCACTTGCGTTAAAAGGGACAGAGATATACAAAATGCTAGAGTGAGGTGAGGTAGGGACCACTGGGCACATGCTTTTCTGTCTTGGAGGTAGATACAAGCGTAGTTAGATGAAGTTGTGGAAGAGAGCTGACATCTTTACTGAGCCTTGAAGGATTTGTGGGAGGTGAACATGGAGACAAAAAAAGGAGAAAATTTAGGTAGACTTTGCAGCAATGGTAGGGCTAGGATTAGGGACAAAATTAAGAGGGGGTGCTAAAAAACTCAGTAATCAAGATAAATAAGATTTTAATACAGTGTTTCAGAAAATCAAAATTAATGCCAAAATATCTTGATGAACAAAATTTCAAATTTTAAATCAAAATAGGATGAGTGTTATAGCAAAGGCTCAAGTAATGCACGTGGATTTGTGGCGAGCCTCGCAGGAGGTGAAGACAAACGAGTCCACTGGGGGCCTGGCTAAGGATGCAGGATCGTATGATCTCATATTAAAATTGATGATGATGATACAACAAAATCTAACATTTATTGAGCTGCTGCTATATGCCAGGACCTGTGCTGTGTACCTTATCTATGTCTCTCATTGACTCTTTGAGAGTGGTATTCCCTGTTATTATGGAGGTAGCTTGGCGGGAATAAATAATCTGCTCCAGGCCATGTAACTAAAAGACAGTGGGGTGGAGTGAAGCGCCCAAGCTCTAAATCCCTACTACCCGTGGCCTCTGTTGGCTCCAAGTTATGTCTGGGCTTCAGAGAGGCCATTTTTATGGCAGCAGGAAAGTGAAGAGATTTTTAGCACAGAGACCAGTAGAGAGGCTGAAAGAGTTGGCCTTTTAGAAATTTCGTCGGCCTGTACAAAGACAGTTTGGGGGCCAGGAGGCAAGAGAAATGATGCTCCAGATATTGCAGAAGTAGAAGTAGAAACAACTTTTGATGTGTTAACTGAATATGGGAGATAAACGGGCAAGAATACGTTCATTTGTGGGTGAATTTGTTGACACGCCCATATATACATGCGTGCATAAACAAACAAACAAGTAAAGGAAAATATCTGATAGTTAAGTTTTATTTAGTGCATAGCAAATTATTACCCTGTCTTTTCTTTTTTAAAGCAGGAGCATTAAATTCTTGCCTTAGGGATATCTGTTAGAGGTGATATGGGACTATATTTTAACATAATTTAAAGAATTTTTCCTTCAGATAGGTATGTTGTTCATTTTTAAAAGTAATTACTAGAATTGTGAATCTGTAGCATCTCAGAAACATCTTAATATATCTTTTTGTTGATGACACTGAATGAATGATGTAAGATAGATTCTGAGAAGAGAATACTTAGAATATCCACGTGTCACTTCTATAATATGTATAAAAATTATCATGCCTATTCATTATTTAAATAGCTGTGGTCTTTTAGTGAATACCAACATTAACAAACCATGTTAACCTGATTTAAAATATGTAATGAAGTTTGCAATGCCGTCTGATGACAGAACTATCAAATTAGCGCACACAGCATTGACTGATCATCCTTATAAAGAGCTACTTGCATTGTGAACAGGGAAGATGCACATCCCCATGTGGGCTGGCAGCATTTCTGCAAGCACTGTCTTGAACGAGGCCACTGGAAGGATGGTTTATTCGACGCTGAAGTGTCATACAATGTGTGCCCATCCTACGATTGTAATCTGCTGTGCACTTAGGGGAGGTGGCATATGTTCAGACCGACTGGTAATGTTCTCTCTGGCTGTGTGTTTGTCTGCCCCTTTTTGTTTGTTTTGTTACTGTTGTCATCATTAAAGGCCTTTCCAGGGCCTTCCTCAGATCTCAGATGATGGCTCTTCCAAAGCAGGATTATCCAGGGGTAGCAAAAGCTCTCCTATAAATTTGCCATTTCACCACTTTGAATAAAATGGCAAAACACTTTTTCATTCAGTCCAGGTTTGCTATTTGTTCTCTTGGTTCTTTCAAAGTAATGACTAACTACAGGTCTTTCTTAGGGTACAGAGCTTCACTCTACAAACGTCGCTTCATGACTTGCACATTTGTTCTGAGTGAGTGAGAGTGAATTCCACCAAATTAGTGGATGAAAATATAAAACCTGTTTTGTTTTTTTTTTTGAAGTCACATTTTTTTTTTTCTCCCACATACTAACCTTTCTTTTGGGAAATCTTAATAGCCCTTCTTACAAGACTCTCTGCTTTTATAACTTTCATGGGATCACAGAGGGTACATATAAACGGAATGTGAACTTAGCAGCTTTCACTGGACTCAGGAACCTTCTTGACTCCATGCTGGAGGTCACATTCCCTTGTTTCCAGATGAGGAAACTGAGGAATCCCCCAGAGATGAAGGGTGCCCTGCTTGATCTTGTCAAACTTGGTCTACAGACTCTGTTTCAGTATTTGTTTTACCTTCTCCCATTACCTATCAATTCGTTATTTTGTTTAATTGGTATAGCAATGTTTGACTTAAACTTTTTTAAAGTTTTTTATCTTACAAATATAGCATATATGGTCATTTAAAATAATATTATTCAGCATTTGAAAAATAAACAGAATGTAAACCACCTAGTATTTTAGAATTAATAAAAGAAGGACTGTGACATTAAAAAATGTATATGTCTAGCTATATTTATATATGTATACATACCCAGGAATACATATATAAACTCACGTGAATACTGGCAGATACTGATAGGTGGTGCTATGTTTCACCTGTGTGTAGGCTCAGGGTGGAATTAGTTTGTAGAATATGAAAAAATAAAGTGATGGAATGATTAGTACATCCTTATGAGGTCCAGCGAGGAAAAAAGCCTTAATTTCCAACAATTTCCATTCCCTGTCTCACCTCAGTATTTAATTTACTTCACTTACATGACTACTTGAAGTTTTCCCAGGTTAGTCACTCCTGTTAATTATAACCTAGAGGGATAATATTAGTCAACTGATGGATTACAGTATCCAAATGGAGCCAGCAGATGACTTTGGACGAACTGATTCCCAAGCAGTAGGATGAATGGAGGCGTCCCTTAGCAGTCTCAGGCGGCCAGTTTGTCATAAGCTTAGAGATGATCTAGGATAAGCCCATTAGTTTAGAGATTAAGAAACTGAACCCTGAAATGTCAAGAGACCGTTTCAAGTTCACACCGAAAGACAGTTTTCACTGCACTATGAGACTTCCACCTATTTCATGTTTTAGCTGACGTGACATCTCTAGTCTTTTGAATGAATACATATTTCTTGCATAACTGGATATTTCAAAGCTGTCTAGCAGTTAAGCATTGTGTTACACTTCAGTTAGTTGGTAATCTGTGTCTCCTGAGGGGAAGGGCCCATGATGTTCCAGGATTTCATCTTTCATCATGAGAAGCAACTTCCTACTCTTCTTCCTCTTCATCTTCTTCCTTTTCTCCAGCCATTGTGGTCATGTGTGATATCTACCATTTCACTTAGTTTTGCTTTTCTTCACATTTTCTTTGAAATATGTGCATGCAAGTATTTATGGTGCATGGTTTAACTGGAAGCTATCAGGCATCAATGGCTTTTTATGGGGCAAAATTTACTTTCTGCACTTGTCTGTGCCATTTTTACAGACTGCTGATACTCGCCAATGGATATTCTTGGAAATCATCTTCTAATTTAAATGCAGTTAAGTATTTAAAAATAATATCAGTGACTTATTTGCATTTTCACTCAGCCAGAAGGCCTACTTGATGTTACAAATGAAAAATTGCAAGACAATTTTAAAATCCCAAGAAACTGTGTGTAATAGAATAATGAATGACTTTCTCTTAACCCATTGCTCCATGACAAGGCTCCTCTAAACTGACTTCGGAACATCTCGGAACCGTCTTTGATAAGCTTGCCCTCATTTTGCCTTTTTTATTAATTAATGATCCCAAAGTCTAGCTGCGTAGTAACTGGAATACTTCTTTGTTGCCTATAGAGATTGACATTGTTCAGTTCTAGAAGCCATTTCATTTTGATTCTTTACCTCTCGGTTTCAGTAATTTCTGTTTATCCAGGACAAAGAGCCACAGCTCCTGAGCTTCTAACCAGGGTGGGTTCTGAAGCTCTATGGGGGTTTGTGTGGGTGATAGAGCTTGGAATGTCACAGGTAGATTTGCCATCATACGAGACATCTGCTTGCCTTGTATACGTATTTTTATTGACATACACAGTTAGGAAAATTCAAGAAAGCAAAGTAAAAAGAATATTTTGAGAGACAGAGAAATACCTAATTGTTTCTCTTTATGTAAATCCAAAGTAATTTTCTCTCAGAAGAGGACTAAACAGACACTTTGGCTCTCTCTTCTCTCTCTGAATTAATCAAGTGTGTTTGCTGCCTTTACTCACTCAGCTGGAAACCACTGGCTTGCAGGACTCCAGGCTCCTGCGATGTGCCAAGAGGTAAACACAGGGACCCCCGAGTATGGAGATGACACAGAATATTCATAAAGTCAGGCTGCTCGCTTCCCAGGAAGGTAACCCTGCAGCAAGCTGTGTTTCTCTAGTGTCTGTAAAACCCGGTCCACACAGCAGCTCTATCTGTGGGTGATGGGGATTTTGCTGATGGTTTTAAAATCAGGGCTAGTTTATTATTATTACTATTTTTAGGATCTTTTAGTATACACTTTTATGAGTGGTATTAAACCACAGTGTTTTCAGCAGGAATGAAGTTGAATGCCATCATTTTCCTGGATGTCACTTTGCTCCCTTGACTTTAACTTCTTTGCTATCACTTAGCACATTCATTGTGTCTTTTTATAAGAATTCATCCTTACTTTTCAGTTATGGAGCTGGGTTGGGGGTGGGATCTACTTGCAACAATGTAGAAATGGAAATGCATGTCACACAGGTGTGGTGTCAGTTAGTTACCTTAGAAAGTAAAAGCCACCCATGTATTCTCAAGGTAGCATTTGAAGTCTTCTGTATGTCTTTAAGAAGCTGGCTTAGGAGGGAAGCAATGAGTAACAAACATCATTTTCGTGCTTTTCAATAGGTTCTGGGTAATCAGCTTGTAAACATGCATCTAAATGCACTCTATTAACTTATAATAAGGCTCATTCGTTCCCATATTTGAATTGACTCTTAAGTGTGGGCGACAATATCAGATAGATTAAGATGTTCTTGGAATACTCTGATTCCCAGAGAGTTCACGTGGCTTTTCATTGAAATCGTATTGAAAACCACAACTATGTTTTAGGATGGTCCTATCTCTAGTGTTCTCATTTGAGGGTCCTTTGGATTATTTTCAGAGTTACGTGGTTGCTACTCAAGGAGGGTAGAGAAGAAGCATTTGTTGAGTGCAAGGCAATAGGGCAGGTATTTTTTATATGTTGTTTTACTTACTTTACTTCCCACAGGACCTATTGAGTTTTGAGTATTATGCCCTCTTTACAGATGAGGAAATCAAGGCCTTGAGTGACTTGCTTCAGTCATACAGCTAATAAGAGGCAGAGCTGAGTATCTGACTCACACGTGTGTCCCCTCCCCATTGCAGCTTACTGCTTCTGTAAGTGTGTGCTCCTATACATGTCAAGCCTGCTGGGGACTCTGTCACTGATCCCAGGGCTAAGCATGGTTTTGTGGGACTGGCGTTGTGAGTCAAGCATAATATTACTGCGAAAGGAGCTGGCCTGTTCCTCCGTTGTTTGGGAACCTCTGTGGTCAGGAGTAGGATGGGGACACTTTGTAAGGCTGGGTCCAGTCCTGCCCTTTGAGACATGTGACCTGAGGCCTGGAAGGAGTCAAGGACTGTAGCGTATTAGTACACTGCCATTTAACATTCCTGATTGCAGTGGGCCAGTTTGTGCTCTGTATTTTCCTTCATGTTTTCAATTTAATAAGCTATCTTTCAGTGAATTCTTTCTACGGCCTTCTCTCTCCTTTCCTCCTTAAATACTAGTGCTTCCAGTGCACAGATTTCTCCAGCCCTTACAGAGCATAGGGCGGGGATCAATCTGGACTAGCCGTTCTGAGGCTGCCTGCTCCTTTTGTAGAGCGCAGCCTGAATAACTCAGATTTGCGATTTGTAAGAGAGAAAACTGCCATGACAGAAAACAGACATGTCCAGTGACCTGCTACATCCCTGCCTTTGAAGACCAACGAGTAGATTTGACCCATTTTAAAATATGAACTGTTATATATTGTGAACCAATCCACGTGACCTAGCAAAGATCGGACCTACAAGGTGGAGTGATCCTTGAGCAAGTCAATATTAATTATTAAACTGATGCTTTATTTGAGTTGAGTTTTTAATTTGTTCTGTTATATTAGGAAGCCTCACTTGCATCTCACTGCAAGTGTAGAAGTGTTTTCCTTGGAGAATAATGCTGATGCCAGATATCAGTAAGGATGTGGATGTTGCTAATCTCATTTATCAAATTCTCGCCACAGATGCAATCCATGCTACAGCCTGAGTTTCATACTTCACTAGTGGGCGTCGGGCACAGCGCTGGTGGTCCTCAAACTAGCTGATCGTTACTATGTTGCCTTCATGTGAGTGTGGTGCTACCACAAATGTGCAGAATTCCATGTTTGATATATTTTTTAAAAACCTGATAAAATGGCGTGAGTGCCTATTTCACAATCCATGAAAACTTTTACTTTCACAAATACTTCTTTTAAATCAGAGAGCTCACCTACCAAATTCTGGTTTCTCCTGGGTGTCCTCTATTTTAACACAGGCCCTCCTAGCATCTGAGTCACCACCCACTGCTCTTGCATTATCATTTACTCAAATGAGGAACTAATTAGAAAGGCCAGAAAGGGGGGGAAGAAAAGTGGCAATGTATTTGGGGAAGGTAGAGAATTCTGGGCCTAAGAAACCCATTCAGACAAGCCAAATGTGTGTGTAGTTGGGACTCGAGATCTCATTTTCTGAAAGGAGAAATAAAGACAAGCCCAACAGGGCCCTTTGCAAGGATCCCCACATGGGTATGGCTAACCCACTGACGGGCCAGGCAGCCCGGAGCAGCTGTTATTTCAGCACAAAGCTGTTTTCAAAATCAGAGCCGTTCAGTCCAAAACCCCTTACAGGTCATGCCTGAATACCTCCAATGTGCCCCACGTAAAAATACACTGCGAAGAGATTGGACATGCCCTGTGAATTATACCTTATTTATTATCGTGAAGCCCTCCCTTTTCCCGTCATGCTTTAGAATTATGGGCTGGAGCGGTTCTTAATACTCTATTTATTTTAGGGGAGGAAAATGTTTTTCTTTAACCACAACATTCATGCAATACCAACTGCTGGCAGTTTCCCCAGCATTTAAGGAAATATTGTTGTAAGGCTTTTATGTTCTGTACTTCAATCAGCCAAAGCCAGCAGTCTCCCAATAGAAGGACCCTCAACAGACCATTTTCCGCATTTTGCTACAATTAAACTCCTCTGGTTTTAGCCCTCAGGCAATTTAGTACCTTTTTACATATGCACATTATGAACTTCTGACCAGGGTCTAGCAGTCATATATTAGAGTCCCGCTCTTGAAAGCAGGCTTAACAAGTTCCTCTGAGTATTGCAGTTGGAGCCAGTTGTGGAAAAGGTAATTTAAGCAACTTGCAGCGAGGCCATTCAGAATCTCAGCGATGATCCTAAATATCTCTCTCTCTTGCTCACTCTCCTTTTTTTTTTTTTTTTTTTTTTGCCTTGTTTCCTCTGGAAGCTGGTAGCAAGAGCTTTCAAAGTGTGTGATTGATCTTTTATTCAGTAGCTAACGAGGGCTGTGATTCTATTAGCGCGCTACAAGGCAAGAGAACAGTGATTTAATGAAGTGTCTAGTGAGCTGGCCATAGATTTATCCTGTTGTCGCTAATTTGCAGTGCCGGGGCGAGCGTAAAGGAAAGTGTACTCACACTGCTATTAAGCAGGTATTTCCTTAGTAAATTGTTGTAAGGTCAGGTACAGTTATCTCAGCAGAGGCGATGCCTTACCTCTTCAGTGTCTGCAGATGACAGCCGCCGTGCTGAGCGCTCACTGAAGTGGAACTGGGAGATCAGAGGTCCGTCTCCAAGTCGCCCTTAGCGGAGGCAGGAGCAGATGAACTGCCAAGTAGGAGTAATAGAGTCATAATTGGTGATTAGAACTGGAAAGGTGCAATAACATCTTAATACAAACTGGCGTATGTTATAGTTACTGTCAGTTGTTGTAAACTCGCCCTGCCGCCTGGACTAGTTCCGTTTCCCCTGATTAGCTCTGGGAAACGAGGCTGCGGGCGCGGGGACACTCATACCGAGAACATCCAAACCATGGCTGCTTCCCGGGGTCTTGCCCTGGCCCTGCTGTTTTTCTTGGGCACCAGCACTTGCCCCCCTCGGAAGGCACCATGATAACCTTTTCCCACCGCCCTGGGAGAACCGTGATTTCATAAATGTCCTCTGATCTCTCCCCTCTTTCCGGGCGCCCTGACATTTATGCACACTGGCTTTGAGGCTCGTTGAACTTTTGTTTTATTTGCCTTTGCAAAGGGAAGGTATTTGCCTCGTGTCAAATCCATATCCCACTGCAATTCTGTGTTCACAGTAACGGATTTGGTCTTGCTCTGCCAGAAAGAAAACATGAAAGAAAATAAATACGTGGCCCTGGGGAATTTTGCATTTGAGATTGGCATTTTTCTGGATGCACAGGGATATTTCAAGTGCAACGCCCATGTCTGAGGTGCCCTTGCAGGTGTGTGTGTAGGTGGTGTCCATTCATGGGGAAGGCTAATTGAAGAAATTCTTAAAAGACGCTTAATGAAATGCCAGGCTGGCTAAAAGGGCAACCCTTGAAAAACAAGGTGTCCAGCTGCAAATGTATACATGGCTGGAGACTTTTCTAGGCTCTGCAGCATAATTATTCTATGAATTCATAAAGGAAGAAGCTATGTAGTGTTGTCCAGACATGCTGAGCGGCTGTCGCTATTGATAAACAGAGGTGACTGGTCATTTGCATTGTTTGAATGGAGTAAGGCTTGCACGATGACTTGAGCCAACAATGAGATGAAATAATGAGACAATGTGCATGGACGCATTTTAGTAATCTGGTACCTAGTAGGTTCTCAATTCATCTTTTTTGATTCTGTGGTTGTAGAATCTGTTGGGCGAAGCCTTGTCATCGGGTTCTCACCCTGGTCTGTAAAACTTGGGCAATTCTAACACTTGCTTCACCCCAGGGCCCATGTGTGTTACATTAGTTAGGGTTTATGGTCAAGTGAAGAGCTTAAAGGAGCGTGTAACGGGGCCCGGTTTGCAGAGGGTCACCTGGCTATTAAAAAGGATGAGTCAGACCTCCCGATTTTCCAGTATGGGCCTTGGGCCTCAGGGCAGACATGTTCAATTTGTAGTAGTGGTGGAGCTGCCATTTCGTCAAGGGGATCTCCCTCCCATGGAACTCAAATATCCGCTTGTGGGTCTGGAGATCAGAACCTAGCATGCACAGGCAGTGGCCTGTTGTGGAGTAGATGGAGCTGATCAGAGTACCCCTGCCTCACTGAGGGCCTGGCAGGGGGCTGGGAATGGCTCTGACTGATCTTTCAGAAGGATGTGGCATAAGGAATGCTGATGTGTAAGGCTCATTACAGAGCATTGTGGCCAAGGGGCACACTGGTAATTTAATACTAAACAGAATGGAAAGGAGGGAAGAAAGGAAAGAAAGAAAAAAGGAGGGAAGAAGTTGTGGGGGTAGAGAGAGAGGAGGTGGAGTGAGAGAAGGAGGGTCGAAGGGAGCAAGGGGGCTGGGGAGCAAGCTAGAAAGGTAGGGATTAAAGAGCTAATTGAGAGCATAGCAAAAAGTCCCCGCTCACTGTTTCCTGTGGTCCACACAGAGCAACTCCACCCAGTGACAAGAGGAATCATAGTGCCAGGTGACTAGAATTGATTCAGTGCTTACTGTGTGCCCATATCTCATTTAATTGCCATAGTAATCCCCATTTTCTAGATGATAAAGCTGGGTTTAAAGATCACATCAGAAACAAAGGCAGGCTTGGAACCCAGATCTGTCAGTACTCCCCCCTCTATCTGTAAATACAGAAGCTCTGCCCCATTCTTCCTGGGGAGGCCTGGCATTTCTCTAAAGGTCTGACAACGGCTGCCCCTCCCAGTCATTTCTGTCTGGGTCCCCATTCAGTCCCCTTGTTGGACAAATGGACATTGCACTCTCCATTCTGATTTGAGGACACGTTGTTGGACCTTCAGTAAGGAAAATCAGGGAAAGGAGAAGTGGAATTATAAAAATTCTCATTTCTAAAGTGGATGAATAATCTGGGTTGGAAATCATACTGATTTAGGTCTAAAAACCACTCAGCCTACCGTGTCATTTCCTTAAGTGGCCTTGAGGGAAGATTTGTTAAAGAACTGTCTGTTTTATCCCATGACTCCAAGCTCAGAGGTTGGGACAATATCCCTGAATAATGTGCCTTTTCACTAATAACCACATGGACCCATAATCTCTTAATTTAACATGCCTTCCAGGAATGTGTTAATATTTTCCACTTACACAGCCTGTTTTGGTAATAAGCTCCCCATATAAATGCTCCTTGTAAATAATACCTGTCATCAGAGGGCACTAGTAGTGTAATCAATTTATGGTTTTTTTAAAGTATTTTACATTTCATGGATTTTTTTCTCTTTAAGGAACTGATCTGTACAATCAGAGTGGCATTCAGATGGGCTTAATTTATTTTTAAAATAAAACAGACTAGCATCTCAGACACAAAAGGTCACATATTTTATGATTCCATTTATGTAAGATATCCAGAATAGGAAAATCCATAGAGACAGAATACAGATTGCTAGTTGCCAGGGGCTGTGGGGAGGGAGAATGGGGAGAAACTGCTAAGTGGTATGGGGTCTTCTATGAGGAGATAAAAATGTTTTGGAACTAGAGGTGGTGGCTGCATAACATTGTGAATGTACTAAATGCCACTGAATTATACACTTCTAAATTTTATAATACGTGAATTTCACCTGAATAAAGAGGTAAAGAAATTACCGCACAGGAAAGACGTTTTGGCACATGGGGCAATATTAAGCTGCTTTTTCCTTTTCTTCCATCTGTACTTAACAATCCCACCACTGTAGCACGCGAGGCAATGATTGGGCCGCGTGTAATGCCCGGGTACACAGATCTTAGAGAGGGAACCCAGTCCCTGCCCCGCGTGGTGTTATGCACAGAGCCTCAGAGACACATGCTTACCTTATCATTTCTCGACCACGCTATTGATTAGTTATGTGTTTGCCTGTGTTATTAATAATGTATACCTTGAAAAATCTATGTGCATTATAGTCTTTGATCTTATCCTGAATTTCAAAGCCAAAGATTCCATTTTCCTTTTTTTTTAATTTTCAAAGAAGTGGAATGAAAATAATTTTAAAACTTTTCTCTTCCCTTTCTAGTGGAGAACTTCCTGCTGACCTCCATCCATGTTAACAAGATATGTAGTATGTATGTATGTGCATGTGTGATATATACACACATACATGTTTACACACATATACATATGTGTACATATACACACATGCATACATATTTTGAGGAGAGGATTATAAAACAAACACTTGATTCAAGTTTACTATATTCTAGAGGTGAGGTACATTTGAATACAAGACTTACACATCTTGTAGATTAAAACAGAAATTAAAGACTTTAGACCAAGAAAGGATCAAAGGCTCTCTTTTCATTGTTCTTTGATTGTTTATTGACTTCAAAAAGACTTTTTAGTTTAAACTGACTTTAATGGCTATTGAATGCTCTTTTGTAAAGTGACTTTGAAAACTCGGGGATAATGTCTTCATTAAGTGGAGAAAAATCTTGGGGAAAAATATAGCGGTAACTTGGCTTTCATTAGAGTAAAAAGAGATAAAACTTTGCTTAATTAATGTCTGTTTTCCCTCTGTTCAGAATTATAAGGAAAAGGGGGCTGAAATTAGTTCTGATTAAAGTTTGAAATAGACATAGCACTGAGACTTTCTTCCTCCCTTTCTTAGGATTTAGAAGAAGATGCTTCATATAACTCTGTGAATAGTATTGGAATATTTTGAGTGCCCTGTCTTTCTGGATATAAAATGACTTGACTCAGTGACATCAGTCACCCTGACTCTTGCCACCTTTGGATTCATTTTCTTTTTGTTTGTTTGTTTCCTACACTTCTTTAGGAATTGACGTTTTCGGGGAGGATGTCTATTGATATGTTTTCCTTTCTATTTGAAAAAAATCCATCCTCTCTCTGCTCCTTTCTAAGCCACCAATCAGAACTGAAATCTTTCAGAAAGTCTGATGGCCCCAGCCTCTGGGTACCCAAGGATTCCTTTTGCACTGGATCCTCACTCTTCTGTGTCTTTCTACCTGTTCCTTGTCCAGCTTCTCTTTTCTACAGGGCAGATCTCCTTAAGCTTAGGATTGCTCTTCTGGGCTGCCTTTTGTTTTTTTTTTTTACCTCCATGGGGAGCCAAACACTGGACTTTTCAAACTGTGAGGCTCCACCAGTGCTGGCCGATCATACTGGCTGCCTTATTCTTTTTTCTATATTATCAATAGCAAAAGGGAGAAGTGTGGATAGGAGCACCATCGTAGGGGCATTCTCGACTCCTCTTAGAAGTCCTCCCTTCTCTGTAGACATTAGTAATCCTGTGGCCTGGTAGTTAGAGAAAACAGCATGATAAAGTGGAAACAGCACAGGGTCTGGGCTAAAACAGACCCAGGTACAGATCCTATGTCTGCTCTACACTAGTTCATTGACCCAGGGTAGGTTGCTGAAACTGTTTGAGCCTCAGTTTTCTCATCTATAAAGTGGGGATAATAGTATTTACTTCAAAGAGTTGTGGATGGATCCAATGAAGTAGAGCAGGGTGCAGTAATAATCCATATTCTGATTTTAACAACACCCCATGGCCAATTAATTCTGTGTTATAACAGATCTGCTCTGACTCTTTCCTTTTAAGAAGCTAACACTTGAAAAGACTTCCCTTTTCACCTGTTTTTCTCCCCCAGAAACCATATTCAAGAGAGCAACTTTCAATATCATGTCTTATACCTAATAGTGGTGAACGACTTAGCTGTCTTTACTGTGCCTCTCCATAGATAAGTAGATGGATAGATTGCTTTTGTTTTAACACCTGTGCAGTCGCGCTGGCCTTACTCTTTTGTGAATGCTCAAATGCCATTGAGTCATAGGTTTCAGAGGCAGATGTAAATACTGAGAGTTTTAAGTGGCGGGGAGTGCCCCCCCCCCCCCCCCCCCCCCGCGAGTTTGTTATGTAAACCCTCAGGGATATTTATACCCTCTACTGAGAAGGGTAATTGAGCCTCCAAACCACCCACCAAGATTTCTGCCTGTAAAATATTTAAGGACTGGTACTATACAGCCATTTCCTTATGCAATTTGTTTTCCATCTAGGAGCAGAAGAACAAGGAAAATATGGCTCAAAGTACCTTATGAAAACCAGACTCTTAGGCTGCAAAATGCATCTCCTCACAACAGCACTTGGAGAAAGGCTGAATGCAGACAAACAGTGAAGAGGAAAGGGCCCAGGGTTCTGAAACTGAGACGGCAGAGCTCCGCAGGGCAGCGTGGTGATGGTGTGATAAGTTCCCCATTCAGTATTAAGCTAGACTTTCCCTGGAAGCATATCATGGAGTGTGCAGAAGGGCTTTTGGATGAAAGGTGCCTAGTTAAAAGATGTGAAAACCCAAACTTTAGAAATGTTACAGGCTGCCAAGACATCTCTGAGTACCTCACACACGGTGGGGAAGAGTCTGTGGATTCTGTGTACACATTGACAACTGGGCTGGACCTACGGGCTTATGCTCTTCTTTCCTGGTTTGTGGAAGTGTCATGCTCTGAAACAAACCAACATGTATAACTTGGGATGAGAGCCAAAAAGATGTGGATGAAATTCTCAGACTCTGAGATGTATACGTTTTAGACTGATGTATTATTAAAGGTAACAGTAGCTCCTGTAATAAATAATCCCACATGTGTATGGTGGTTCAGACATGGTAAAAGTTTCTTTCTTGCTTGTGTAAGGTCCAACATGGCTGTTCCAGATCAGCAGGCATCTCACTTCCAAGTGGTGACTCAGGGGCCCAAGCTCCCTCCATCTCGTGGTTCCACTATCTTCCACACCTGGCTTCCAAGGCTGCCTTGGTTGTCCGCATCAAGCTGGTGGAAGAGGCTAGAACATGAGGTATCATGTGTGGGGGCATTTTAAGGATCAGGCCTGGGAGTGGCACATATCTATGAAATGCAGGAGGCTAGGGAATGTTGTCTAGCTGTGTACTGGGAAGAAGAGGAAGCAGGTTGGGTGAATAGACAGCAAGTCTTTGCCACAACTGATGTACTGTTGTTTGTTTGTTTTAAATCACTTTGGTTTCTCAGTTCCTTTCTTTGCCAAAACTCTTCTTGACTTGGAGATCAACTCTGGGGTAGCCAGAGATAAATCAGCTATGCTCCCTGCCCTTCACTCTCTCAGTCTCTTGGGGAAGCAAGACCCCATTCTTACTGTCCAGTGTGCCAGGTGCCTTTGTCTACCTCCCACTATAAATACTGGAAAGGATGGTGCTGTGCTCTCCTTTTTGGCCTCCCTGGCAGCTGAGAGTGGCCACCAACAGTGCTGGCTAACAAGTAAAATCGGAAATCTGCACCAGGCCTTCTTGGAGACCTTTAGCTTTTGGATCGAAGGGCAGGGTATTGCTGGCATTTTCTCTCCGCTTTCTTCCTATTCCGAATGCAGAGTTGATGCTGATAGCTACAGCAGTCTTTTTGCCCTCATGAGGCAACCAACAGGAGGAAAAAATCAAAAGACTGGCAGAGAGAATGGCCCTCACAGTGTAGGACCACTGACCAGAGTCAGCAGCTGCATAACAATCAGACATTTTCTTCATTCAAGATCTGCTTTTCCCTCCTCCTGCCAATTAATGAACCACTAATAAACGTATTGATGCAAATATGGAATGCAGGTTTAAGGGGGATTCTGGATAATCCTCAGGGGTGAGAATTCTTTGAGAATGCTACCGTTATTTCTTATGCCATTTGTCTGTTGGAACATTTGCAAATGACAGTGATGTTTTGCTTCAAATGAGGAGCACCCCAGTGCAGTATTTCTAGAAAGTTACCAGTTTTAACCTAGGAAGACTTTCTTCACCATTCAGATTTTTCTCACCAGCGCATTTTCGTTATGGTGATGTAGGATGTGATGATCTCAGAACTTTGCATGGTGTGTGAAATCCCTCAAGTGACGTTTGAACTTCTTGCCTTTCCTATTATTATTGCTCTGTTCCTGTGTGACTTTGTACTGAGATCCATGTGTATTATGGTAATTGCCTCATGATATTTAGGAATCTTTATTTGGACCACATAAGTTAGAAGATAAAAATATATAAACACTAGTAGGTCGATGTCATTTGACCTGAACTAGGTCACAATTTCTATCACTCTTAATCAAAATAATAATGATATTAATAATAATAATCTTAATAATAAGGATTTTCTGTGCCAAGGAATAGTGTAAATATCATCATGAGGTAGATGAATGACTTAACTAAATAAACTTTTAAAGGTAATTTTTTTAACTTATTCATCAGAACTATTCCAGATAACAGCAGTTTTTGATTCTATACATACTTGAAATACTATAAATATGCTTCTTTAGAAATATAACATCATTTAGACCTCACTCTAATCAGTAAAGCCATTCCTTTGATTATTCCAATTAATTATTATGATGCCAATTTGTGTATATATTTTTCTTAAATGCCCATCCTTGTAGTTGTCAAAGAGTTGATGAAAAAGTCAAAGTCGAAAGAGAGAAAAGTAACCCTATAAATATCAGTCCTTTTATATATTGCAAATTAAAACTCCAGCCATGTGGAAGCACAAATGTGAAGGATTGGCTGCATATCGCGTTCATATAATGTGCCACATTAGCAATGAAATTACTAAGCAGGGCCAGCGGGAATGTGGTCAGCCTCATATCTTATAAGCCAAGGCCATCGTGTTTCCAGCACTGAGTGTTTCAAAGCTATCAATTCCTTTTAAAATAATGGGAAACTTTGTGTCCTTGATAATTGTTTCTTAAGGAATAAATTCAGAAAGTTTAGAATGTAAATTTCTGTCAGTGGAAACTAAATTATCTTGCTGTTGTTGCTTATCTTCACTGGTCCAAGAGTGCACACAATTTGGAATGTATGCCATCAAGTTTTGCTGCACTGAGGAAAATCCCATCATTTTGTTATCAGATAGAGGTATCATTTCAACTGAATGAATTGCAAGTCATGATGGGATTACTGGTCTACTTCCTTGCTGGCTAGTCTGTGGTTTAGTATAGGAGGCAGCAAACTATGGCCTTGGGTCCAGATCTGACCCACTACCTGTTTCAGTGCAGCCTGCGAGCTAAGAATTCTTTTTACATTTTTAAACAGATGGAAAAATATTAAAAGAAAATATTTCATGATACATGAAAGCAGTATGAAACTTAAATCTGATTGTCCATAAGTAACGTTTTATTGGAAGACAGCCTTGCTCGTCCATTTATGTAGTGTCTGTGGCTGCTACAGCATTACAACGGTAGAGCTGAGTAGTGGCAACAGATAAGGTATGGCCCACAAAGCTGAAAATACTTACAAACTGCCCCTTACAGACAAGTTTGCCAACACCTAGTTTAGGAGATGTACTTGCCTGTGAGCAGAGGCAACTAAGGGGAGCTTTCTGCCCTTTCTCTTCCAAGGAAACAGAATGACTTCTTGCCCTCAATGCTGATATGTTCTCACGGCTAATTTTTGGAATTCTTTCTCTTCAACAAGTCCCAACCTTGACTTTCCTTGTCCACCCCATTCTTTACTCCCAGCTCTGTGCAAGCTCAACAATAAGGCATTGCTAGGGACTACAGCAACCTATCAGCAGTTCTCTGCAGGCCAAAAAGTCACCTCTAAGATTTTTGAGCCACCATGTGGCATAGCAGGCCAAGTCCTTGTAGCATGCTTTCTGCCATTCTGCTGCTCTGTAGTTACAGTATAATTTAGAGATGATGGGGGGAAAGTGGTCTCTCTTTATCTGTTAATTCCTTGGAGGAAGTTCTGTTCAGAATGAATAGTCGTGAAACGTGTAATAAAGTTACCTATCAAGACCACTTTTACAGAGAGATTTAAATGTGATAATAAGAATAAAAGAAAATGAAGTGACATTGAGGGCGTCTTCTTTTATAACAGCTCTTGGTCTTGACTGTTAAGCACACTGTAAAATGACTTTTATACATTTATGGATTGAAATGGTTCTGCTGAAATTTTAAGTGTTAACATTGTTCAAACTTCTATTACCAACACCTCTTCACATTGTTACAAAATGGTTTCATATTTGACATTTTAGTCATGCTAACCTGGGACATTTTGTATTGAAGCTCTCATTTCATGTGATAGGAAGGTTCTGGTTCATTTGGATTTCAGCCCTTTCTATAGGAAGCTACTACGTCCTGTCTGCACATCTTTCCCTGATGTGTTTTATAAACTGATTGTCACAGAAAATATTTTGTAGAGATAGAGAAGCCTTAAATATTTTATTTGTTAGATTGGCTTTGGTGGAAAACAAAGGCTATTTTTCTTTCAACCTAGTTCCTTCCTTTTCTGATTTCTCTTGTTTGCTTTTCCTTAAAGCTATTACTGTTTGCACTGCAGTCCATAACTGCCTCTTGTTTTTTTATAACAGCTTTATTGAGATATCATTCACGTACCATACAATTTACTCATTTAAAGTGTACAAAGTAATGGGTTTTAGTATATGCACAGAATCATGCAACCATCACCACAATCAATTTTAAGACATTTTTAGTACCCCCAAAAGTATGCCTGCACGCCCTAGCCATCACCTCCCAATACCCGCTCTTCTCACACCAGCCTCAGGCAACCACTAATCTACTTTCTGTCTCTACCGATTTACCTATGTTGGACGTTTCATAAAAATGGGATCATACAATATATGGTCCTCTGAGACTGGCTTCTTGCACTTAGCATGATATTTTCAAAGTACTGCACCTTATATTTCAGTCCCTTGCTTATTATTTCTTTCTTATAAATACAGAATTTAAAAGAAAGAATAAATGTGCTGCAGAAATGTTTAACCTATTTGAGCATACCATCTCTATCGGATTCCTCTTTGTAGTCGCCACCACAACCGGCCGTGCCTAACACATCCTGGGGGTTCTACAAGTGCTTGCCAAGGGCATGAATCTATTATGGATTAAGCTAATACTCGTTCCTCAGGCCTTAAAATCTACCTCAGCACAGCTGTAGGAACATCCCAAAGAAAGGTCGCTTATAACAGGATCTGTGCAGAATTGTGCTTTAGGAAACGTAACATGAACACCACTGATATCTCAGATGTTAGAAGGTGCTCCTTCATCACCTTCTCTTTCTTCACCTTTGTCTTCGTCTTCTCCACCCTGTGTCTTGAGAGCAGGGGTTTCCCTGTCCTGCTGTGGGCCCTCCTTGGTTACCTAGGTTAGCTGCATCAGCACCTTCATGAAGTATTACCGTTGCTGAGATAGGAGCTTTTGGTGGATGGATAAATTTGAGTTTGTAAATATTTTGCTTATTTCTTCCCAGAGTTTTGCAGAAGAGGGTAAGGAGTTGCTTTGTTATAAATTAGTCCTTTGTAAGGTTTAGGCCTGTTGCTACAAGACTGACTTTGGTTGAAGTTTACTTGAGCCATGAGTTTCATCTTGAGGGATACAGAGTGCTTTTAGAAATCAGAACCTTTTAAATAAAAGTAAGAAAACAAAATATTAAAGAAGCCTTCTCTTGTTAATTTATTACACAAATAGAAGGAGTTTGGATTTGGACCTAGCTGGGTTCTTCCTTTCCTTCACGTCTCCCTGTGCTTTCTCCTGGATGATGGTCATGTTCCAGTTCACCAGGAATGGCCCGTGGAAACCTGACTGCTGTTCTCATGGTTACCAAATCTAGGCAAACCTTGGCTGTAAAACAGATGGTGGGCTTATGGATAGAACTGGAGCATCAGTTTTCATTTGCATTTCAAGATCTGTCCCCCATTATCACAGAGGATGGAAAGTCTGCTTAGGTTGTAAGCTATCTAATTGCTTCCTTAGTTGAAGACCTAAATGAGTTTTAAAGTATAATGCGTATATCCAAGTAGTCAACACACAATCGGCAATTGAGATAGCAAAGACTAATTTAGAAAAGGTTGATCTGCTCTTTTCTCTTCCTTCTTTCTCTCTGTTTTTTCTCTTTCCTTCCTTCCTCCAATCCTTCTTCCCACCCTTCCTCCCTCTCTCCCTCCCTTCCTTCCTTCCTTTCTCTTTCTCTATCCTTCTTCCTTTCCCTCCTTCCCTTTGTCCTTCAGTTTCTTCTTTCATCTTTTTCCTCCTTTCATTCAACCATTATAAATAAGATGGAGTTGTGTCTGTTAGCTTTTGCTGGCAATTAAATAAATTATTTATACATTTAACACAATCTTGAATTACTAGGTGATCATCTTAGGCACTCGAAAGTATAAGAGCCCTTGAAAGCAATATCCAAGCATAGATATTCCATAGCACGTCTTACAATCTAAATATTGCTTTTAGTGTAATCGAAGCAGCAAGAGTAGTCACAGCAGTTGATGGACTATTTTTCAAATTGATTTCAAAAATGTATTTAAGGGGATGATCTTCTAGTCTAGATTACCTATTGATTTTTAATATGAAAAGCTCATTATGTAAGCAGTAACTGCATATAAAAACCTAGCAAACCTTTGCATAAATCCTTTAATTGAATTTCCAGAGCCTGTGGTTCTCCTTTTTTTTTAATTAAATCTATTTCTTTTTTTAAGTGTTACTGTGTAATTTGCATGCTGTGAAGAGGCCCTGTCCCAGATAAAGTGCCATTGATCCTTATTAAACCTCACCTCTGGGCTTGCTTAAAACTAACTGGAAAAATTAAAGTGTTCATGCCGCAATGCACTTACAGCCTGTGTGATAGGATTATGGAAAAAATAATAAAACTAATTTCCAGGAGAGAATTTATAATGTGAGATTTTATTTTTTTTCAATTTGATAATTAATAGTGAAATCATATCATATATATAAATCATATTTTAGCCTATAAACTGAAATGGCAATTAGGAAAGATAATATATACTTGATGTAAAACCATCATGTTATGTGTGGATAATCTTTTGGCACTTTAATTTTTTAATTGTAGAAGGAACGGATTATGAATTCAAGTCAAACACATTAAATGGTGGGTTTCCTTTGAAAGATCTGATTCTTTTACTATGCACTATATTAGTAGATTTTTAATTTTAGTGTGAGGAAGTATAAAAGATACAGAGAAAGATATTCTGGTTATGGTCATGATAAAACGTATGTATTAGAATTACCAGGGGAAAGAAAAATATAAAAGCTGCAATAGGTTTTTCTATTTTTTAATACGTAACATTTGTTATTTTAAAAGCAATAAAATCCCCTAAAGAAATATTCATAATCAATAAGAACACAAAATATGGAATATATTAACTGAGTTATAAAAATGTTTGTAGTACAGCACAAAATGAAAAACACTGCAAGTTGTGTACGGTTTAAAGTGTAATCAATTTTCAGGTTGTATACAAGGATATAAATGATAAACACAAGTAGTAGCATTTTTAGTAAAGGCTGTTACAAAATACTGTATTTATGGCCTATTCCATTCTTTTTATAGCTCATTAATGTAGAAAACAAACACAGTGTATCCATCTTCTCAGACAGGTTAAAATTCCCTTAAATGATATTTTTAAATGGAAATACTGAGCTCTTTTGATATGTTTCTTCTTTAAGCACGTGTTCCTCTGAACAGGCGTATACACTGGGGTTCCTTTTCAGACTCTGGAAAGAAAAAGTATGGATGATGATGCATTGCTCTCCCTCCATAAAACAGGGCCAAATCTAACACCTTTGCAAATGGTTTACCAGCATCCCCCTCCTCTCCATGCCCACTCCCACATCCCACCCCCACCCCAAGAAGAACCTTCCCACCTTTGGAAGCTGCATTAATTCTTCCGGGCCACAAGGGGGCTGTTGAGTTACTGGTTCACTGCGCTCGCTGGCAGGGAGAGTTTTAATGCTGGTTCCAAAGGTGCTTAATTTCCTGTGGTACCTATGAATATGCATACGGTGTGTGCTCAGCAATCTAGCAGTTCAAACTAGACAGCTGGTTGTGGTGGGGAAGTTTTTTTTTTTCTTTCTGTCTCTCCTTCCCGTGGACAAAGCCTTTCTGAATAAGCTGAATCTGTAATGTAATTTCATTAACTTATTTCCAGTATTTCATTTGGTTTTGATGTTTCTGTCATGGCCTCTTTTTCCTTTCATTTTGTCATTCTGTGGAAGCAACTAGCCTGTTAGGATCGGTGGAGCATAGTTCCATGGCTCTAGGAGTCACAGACTTGGATATCCAGTCTTCCTAAAACATGAGTAGGATTTAGCAGTACTCTAGTTATTTCATGTAAGGTAAGAGTATTTGGAAAAGAAAAGAAAAAATATCTTAGTAAGAAGGGCAAAGTATTTGAATTGTTTCCTTTCTCTCTATTTGGACTAACGTACAAGCCAGTACTACATAGTTCCATCCATCCATCTATCCTGGCATACATGCATGCATCCATCCATATGTTTTGGGTACCTACTATGTGTCAGGCACTACTTCAGACATTAAGGATAGGAATTTGAATTTGGATCAGTCATTGCCTTCAAGAATCTCATTATCTAGTAAGGAAGACAAAGACATATGCAAATAATTTTAACAAGTAGAAACAGAGACCTAACTCAGCCTTGGGTTATAACATTCTGTATATTATTGAAAGCTTTTTTGCTTATGACTGTAGTTTATTTAAACTTTCTAGTTTACAAAAGAAATACTATTGGAGATAAATACTATGATTTTGAATACTAAGAAGATGATGGTTTTAGAATGAAGTCTCTTGTGGCGTGACAGTATAAAAGAAGATACTTTACATAGTGAGAATGGAGATAAGATGCATCCTATTCTCTAGAATAGATTGGCGTTGGTCTGGGTGCCCCTAGAGAATGATGTGACTGCTGTCATAGGGAGCATCCACATAGAATTCCATCTGTAGAATGTGGGCAGTCATTTGCAATTTGAGGACAGAGGCCAGGCCACCAAATAAAGTGGTATTAAGTGTCTAGCCTGGGAACCTGGACAGTGGTCAGAGGCAGGATTCAGAGTTTTCCTGAGCTAAGATTCAAGACCCAAACCAGAAATAAAAGTGAAGGTAAGCTAGGAGGAGCCCAGCCAGCACAAATTAGAGGCCTCCACTAATGATGACCCCAGTAGTGCCTCCAACCACTGCCCCTTCCTGAGGAGAGTGCAGCCAATGACAAAGAAAATGGAGCATCTAAGAGGCAAGAGAATGGAGAGGCTAAAGGTGATGATCCTCTTGGCTTCAGAGCCCAGAAACAGGCTTGCTTGATCTCGTCTAAGCAACCATATTTCTCTGAGACAAATCAGTGGATTACAGAATTAAGCTCCATCTTACAGAGTATCAGAAATAATTAACCTTCTGGAGCTTCATTGTCCAATATGTACTAGCCACATGTAGCTATCTAAGTTTAAATTAATTTTAAAAAAAACTAGCCACATTTCAAGTGCTCAGTAGCTACATGTGGTTGGTGGCTACCACATTGAGTAGTGCTGATATAGAACATTTCTGTCATAGCAGAGCACTCTATTGCATAGCACTGCTCTGAAAATGTGAAGAATGACCTGTTAGGGTTTCAGAAGAAAACATTACAACTTCGATTTATTAAACTTCCATTTGTTATTAAACATCTCAGTGCATTTATCCGGTGGCAGGTACTCCTGTTTTAAGTGCTTTACATATATGTACACATACCACCCTTTCAAACATCCTATGAGATAGAACTATTATTATCCATATTTTACAGATGAGGACACAGGCACATTGAGTAAGGAGGTGGCAGAGTTGAGATTCCAACTCAGGCAATCTAGCTCCAGGGCCCTCACTTTTTTTTTTTTTTTAAGATTTTTATTTTTTTCCTTTTTCTCCCCAAAGCCCCCCAGTACATAGTTGTATATTCTTCGTTGTGGGTCCTTCTAGTTGTGGCATGTGGGACGCCGCCTCAGCGTGGTTTGATGAGCAGTGCCATGTCCGCGCCCAGGATTCGAACCAACGAAACACTGGGCCGCCTGCAGTGGAGCGTGCAGACTTAACCACTCGGCCACGGGGCCAGCCCCTCCAGGGCCCTCACTTTTAACCACTGCATGATATTGCCTCTCAAATAAGAAATGCTGATCTTCACAAATGTTACACAGATGCATCCTCAGACGGTCAGGAGCCGTGTATGACATGCAAGGCGTTCTGAAGGAAGACTGGCTATTTCCCCAACCTGAGGGTCTGTGGTGGAGCCCCTGCTCCTTGTGGACTTTCAGCATTGGAAAATGCGTTGTACTTTCGCAGGTGTGCTCAGTTGAATGGATTGAGATGTTAGATTATCTGGTTTGAATTAAAGCATCCCTCAGAAAATGAACAAAAGGCTTAAAAAGACTTATGCAAAAGAGACCAGCATTTTAACATGATAACATATAATGCAAACACCAGCAAGCAGTAAGAAAATGGCAGCCCTGGCACTTCAACTACTCCTAATACGAGCCCTTCATCTGTGCCAAGGTCAACGCAGTGACAGTTTGATCAGATCTCAGAAGAAGTCAATCAAAAAGCAAGAACCTAAATTAGCAAAAAGTTGTGAAATTACGTGCACTACTTTTAATGGCACACATCATTCTAACCCTATACCGTGCCTTGAGATAGTAGCCAATAGAACCATACCAATTTATGATTTATAAATAAATAAATAGACATACACCAAAGTATATGCCCTGAATTTTCTAACCGATAAAAATGCACAAGTAAAACACTCTGGAGCCTCTAGGGTTTTAAAAAGAATCTGTGGCCTCTGCCTGTCTCGGTTTTCACTGTTCATTTGGGTCCTGCTCTGTTTACGCTCTGCCTACTAGAAGAATATCCTTTCAAAAGAGTTGAAAATCCTGAAATGAAAGATACCGTGTAAGGGAAAAAAAACATGTCATTGATTGAAACAAAGATTCATGACATAGAGACTGCACTTCTGATGGGAGCTTTGCGGGCTATGCTTTTGTTTATCATGAACCGTGGGAGAGCTGCCCCCACCTTCCACTCCTTAATTTAAAGGTACTTAAAATTTTTTCAAACACGTTGTGATATCAGCACATAATTGCACCGAGCTTAGTTGGTAGAAGTCTGACAAATTGCAAAGATAGAGGTTTTTCCCAGCATCCCAGCATTCTGGTCATATTCTCCAGAATTTTTTCAAGCATGCCAAGTCTTTTGCTCAGGGCAGGGGAAGTGTGTATGTGTGTGTGTGTGTGTGTGTGTGTGTGTGTGTGTGTGTGTCTTGTGGACATGATAAGAGACCTGTGTTTGTGAAACCTGTGCAGGAATAACACGGATCTGTGAACTTTTTCTAGTCATCTTCTTGGCGCTAGCACTTTAAAATAAAATATGTAATTTCTGTGCGGAAAGGGAACCCTTCTTTGCCCAAAGATTTAACTCTCTCTGTATCCCTGGTTAATGCTGAGCTCCCCAACATCTGTATTTCTAATATGTTTTCCTTTCATGTGCTTTTTGAGGGCTTTAAAAAAATCTCTTTCCAAGTAATAATAACTTAGAACCTGCTTGTTATTGTCACACCTGCTCTGATAAGTAGGTGAATGCGATAGCTCAATATTCTTTTCATCACAATTTCATAATCTGCATTAGTGAAACACAGGTTGAAAGAGGTCACTTGTTTTTCCTAATGCCAAATAGCGCCACAATTTTTTTTAAACTAAACACCATTTATTGACTCTTCCTGGGTCCTGTGCTAAGTGCTTTACGTGGGATTTCTAATCTCCCAAGCACCCTGTGAAGTGGCTCTTATTATTATCCTCATTTAGAATGGTGAAGAAACTGAGGCTCAGAGAAGTTAAGTAATTGGCTGAGTGTGACACAGCTGGTTAGTGGCAGAGTACTTCCTGGCACCAAGACTGCTTCCCAGGACCATGTCGTGTGAGAGGTGATGGTATGATGAAGAACATATGTTTTATTTTTCTAGGGAAGGACTCCATCTTATTTATCTGTTTCTCCATGCCTAGCAAGAGTGCCAGGGGCATAGGAGAAAAATGGCAAAATCTGTTAAAAGAAAGAAAGGGATGAAAAAGAAATGGGCATTCATAGATGTTCCTGGAAGCGGGTTGAGGTGGGCATCCAGGTTCACAAGGACTGAAGCTTATGCGTGTTGCAGACCCATTTTAGGAAAAAGGGTAAGACATTCAGTGCAGAGTCTTGGAAGGAGCCCATGAATGTGAGGGGCTTTGAAGCTTGCTCTTCATTAGCTTTGAGGTTGGGCCAAGGCTGAAATTTTGCAAAACCAAGCTGGAGATGCCCATCATCAACGTCAATGATTTTCTTTGTCTCCATCTTATTCCGCTTTTTCCATCCATTCTAATGTGAAAGCTACTTCTACCATTTAGACTTAGTGTTGAAGTCATTTGAAAAATACTCTTAGCATGTCGCCTTCTGCGAGAGAGGCCAGCTCCCAGGAAATGTGCCTCTGCTTTTAGGAAAGTCCTTCATCTTCAAAACCATTCTCTGACATGGGAGACTTTTAAAATGCTTTCCTTTCTGCCCACATCTGCGTAGTTTTATTATTATTTTTTCCAGTAGTTTCTTAATGGTCTTTAGCAAAGGAAGTAAGTGACACTGATCAGTGAAGGTGGACAGTAAGATTTATAATGTATTTGTGCTAGCTGATTGCCAACAGAACCGGCCTTTCCCAGCGGTGCTGTACGCAGACTCGGAAAATCAATAGGGATTAACCTCTGACCCCCTTCACATACTTATACTGTGGGCTGCATCGCTTACCAATATTTCATCGGTTTCACTTAGCTGCTGTTACTTGCTCAATAACGTGTGGCCGATATCACAAGATACTAATTAATTTTTTAAAATGCAGCATCACTTGAAGCTGTGGTAAAACATCACACCTTTTAAAATCAAGGCCATTTTGATTTATTTATTAAAATCACATTAATTATCCTTAATTAAAAAAAAACTGAGAGGGAAGACAGCTAAAACTCAAGGGTTTGCTTTGCTCACAAAAATCCTCTTGTGGTTAACAGTGGGGGGACCTCTGTGGCTCTAACAGAACAGGTGTCTCCTAGGGTCTTAGTTGAAACATGGGCCCCTTTCAGGATAATTGCTAATCTTACCTTTCAGACACACTTGTTTTTCTGTTAAAGGGACATTTATAGATAAATAGATAAATATGCTACCCGGCAATGAAAAGAACCCAATATATAATTTTTTAAGGAATCAAAACGAACGTTAATACGTGGTCTATTTGCAAATGTGTGCAAAAGTTTGTGTAAACATGTGTGTGTGTATGGGCTGCCCTCAATTATTATTACTGCATAGGATGGAAAGGGAGGAAAATTTGCAGTAATACACTTTTTTTACCTTTCCCTTTAAGCTTTGGCATATATTAAAGCGCTCTACATTTGTCTTAGAAATTGAAATTGTTGTAGATTTCCTTCATCCGAGACCCTTTTGTTTGAATAATTTTTTTTTTTTGCAAGTATACCTATTCCCCAGAGTTTACTTACAGTTTGCTATTGATCCGGCAGCTGGTATTTGAATTGGTCGATGTCCTCTGTAACTTGTTTAAGATACCCTACCTGAGCTATTAGGTTAAATAATGTATTCATAAATTGATTAATCATTACAGTAAGACTTATTAGCTGCATTTATATCTGCGTGTTATCCACAATTGACTTGTAGTCTAATAATCACGCATACTTAAGCAGAAGTTGGGTTTTACATTGCAATCTCGTAATCATCGAGGCGAAGAACAATAGTCTATGAGTGTAGAAGTTGAATGAATGCAGGGCTTTAAGGTTAGGCTCACTAAGCAGATTGCTACTTTTACTATTCCTAGGTAAAACAGACTGTTCTTCCCCCAAAAAATGAAATATAGGAGGAGGACCAAATTCTGTCAGCCTCAAAGAAGTGATTGAGTTTGCCGAGGCTGTGCCAGTGTCACGGTTCTGGAAGATGGATGGGGTTAGAGGGAGGAGAATTTGAAGGGAGAATGCCTTTGTCTCCGTCTCTCTAACAACTACATCGTGGGAAGGGGGCTCCCCTTCTACTGAGTTTTCAGGGTGTGCCTTCCCCACCACAAGCTCTCGTCCCTGGCAAGGTGTTCACGCTCTGCTCTCCGACGAGGCCAACAGACACAGTATAGATGTGCAAAGTAACAGCCAGTGAGGCTGCCTTGGAACCAAGTGTGCCCCACAAAACACCCTGGGATGACTGTCAAAAGACCTTCCATGTGGACTCCCAAGCAGAAGGGAAACGATTCAGCTGGATACAGGGCTTAGGGCTACATGCACTTTTTTGTTTTCCATTAATAACTATTTTCAGAGAAGTTTTAGTCTCAGCAAAATTGAGCGCAAAGTACAGAGTTCCCATATGCTCCTATCCCCACACATGCACAACTTCCCTGGCTACGTGCACTTGTAATCAAACTACATTTCAGTTAAAAACAGCCTTTTGGGGGGTGGATATTAAATTACGGCTTTTCATTAGGCCTGCCCAACTGGGCCATTTCTGACTCCTCGGGAGTCCCTTTTTGGATTTCTTTTGGGGAGTGGGGATCTGTCAGGCTCTTTCCACTTCATCCTCCCAGGGAGCTGAGCCCTTCTCTTCCCTCACTTAGTTGGAAAGTCATTCGCCTCACCGCGTGATTTTTCTTCTGCATAAATTCCCCTTTCAAACATTATTTACCAACCTGCTAAATTAATATATATACTGTGTTCTTTTGGTCCTGGTGAGGGGAGCCTGTCCTGCCGTGTGCATTTGTTCAGCTGTGTTACAAGCGCGCTGCCCGCCGCGTGAAGGACATCTGCTCACAAGTGAGCAATTGTGCTTCTGATTCGGGGCAGCACCTCCGCCTGGACGCCGGCTCCAGATGAAAGAACAGATTGCCACGGAGCCGCCTTTCTGAGGATCTCGCTCCCCAGCGTGGGGCTTCATACATTATTGAGAGCAAACCGACTTTCTACCGCCACTCCTCGCTGCAATGATTTTGCCAACCTTATTCAGAATGTCAGCATGGATCACTTATCTACAAAGGCATCACGGGCCAGCCAGGAAGCTGCAGTAGATAAATTATTTACAGTGTTTAATTATCATCGTACAGGTTTATTAAACTTCTTGATTACCTAGGAGCCTGTGTAGCTGCTGTAAAGAGTTTGCTAAACTTTGAATAATAGATGTTTTGTTCGAAAACAGAATCCCTTTGTGGGTGCTGCTACCATGTGTGTGTTGTCTGTGTCGGAGGGTTCGGGAAGGGGGCGGGGGAGGTGCTGGTAAATGGTTAACATCCAGCTCTTGGGGAGAGCAACAAACTCTGATTTGCCGTGTTTGCTGATTACTACAGTGTAAATACTCACACCACGGCTAACAGGAAGTTATGAAACATGGAGTTGGTATGCGATATAGTAGTATTTTAACTATACAGACACATTATTCAGAAGTATTGACTTTTGAGTATTTCTTACTTTTCGTTTTTATATAGCTTATTTAATCATGAGTTTATATAATTTACTATTTAACAATGCATGTGTCCAACAACCAGGTCATAAGATTCTTGGAAATGTAGTGGTCCGCTCTCCTGAGTCGGTCAGACCCAGCTGCAGCATACTATGGTATGTGTTTGATTGGCTGCCAGTTTTAAATTGCATCCTGTGTTCCGATGAAGTTCACGATCTGGTCCTAATTCAGGCTCATTCCTAACAGCACATCCTTGCGCAGTTTTCCGATGGGGTGTGACGAGCCGGTTGGCATGCTGCTAAGTGTCCCCGACAGTAAGCAGACACATGTACCCTGGCTGGTACATCCCAGATTATTCTGTTGTACTGATATTAAGGACAACAGTATTTTGCCAGAAGCTATAACAAGATGATTCTGTAACAACAGCATGGTGACACCAGACTATGTTTTGCAATTTTCTTTAATATTTATGCTGGATAAATAATTTATCTCTTTTTTCAGATTTTTTTTTCATCTCGAACATGTTGATATAGACAGGTGCTAGGTTTCCCTGAATGACTAACACAAGGATTTGGTTATTTTTGCCTCCTGAAAAAACAGATGCGTCAGCAGAGCTGAGCCTCTGGGAGTTGTTCCACAACTCCGCATCCTATCTCCTAATACCAACTAATGAGATCTATTAAGGACCAGCCCACACATTTGAAGGGAGTCACTTATTAATGTGACATCTTTGCATGGCGTTATAGCGGCAGGACCATCATTTGCTGAGGTTTTGAAAAACTCAAAGTCATGGCTCACCTGATAGCTATTGGGGACTTATTGCAGAAGCTCCTTCTAGTCTGGGGTTTCTCAACCTCGGTACTCTTGACATTTGGTGCCGGATCATTCTTTGTTGTGGGGTTCCATGCTGTGCATTGTAGGATGTTTAGCAGCATCCCTAGCCTCTACCTGTTAGATGCTATTAGCAATCCCTCTCCCCAAATAGGAATGATCAAAAATGTCTCCAGATATTGCCAAATGCCCTCTGGGGGGCAAAATTGCCTCTGGTTGAGAACCAGTGTCCCAGAGCCACAGTTCTCAACCACTTAAAGCGTACAGGAAAGGAAAAATGGAGACTGTCTCATTGTACTTGGCCCTCTCTTTCTCTGGCTTCCAGGAACCTCCAACGTCCCAAACACCAGAATTGGGAAGAAGGCAACCTTATATCACCAAATCAACTTCTGCCCAGGGGACCTAGACTGGAGGAAAAAAAGCAGTATTTCTACCCAAGGACCGCTATCCCACATCCTCTAGGCTCCTGCAGAAGTGCATAAACCATCAGGAATGGAGTCTCGAGAGTGGGCAGAGCTGGGGCCTTTTCTTTCTCAGACTGTTGCTTGCTGGGGTCACAGACTAGTTTCCAAGCAGGTACTCCCTGGGGACTGGGAGTGTGCATCGTGGAAGACTTGAAGGTTTCCGCTGCCCTTGGCTAAGGCTGGAGGAGGTGGGAGAGATGGGTCTTTCTTCAGAGGACGCTCTTTATCCTGATACCCATTGAGTTGACCTTGTCTTAGCAGTGAGTGCAGGATGAATTTCAGGATTGCTCTGTGGATGCTCCCAGCCCTCTCCCAGCAGCAAAGCAGGTTTTGCACAACTCTGCTCTACATGGCACCACTCATATCCTAGCGTAGGTGAAGGGCACCCCCTGGAATTGTACCATGTTTAACCTATACGATGGTACCACCAAGCCCCCTTTTCAGGCCCAAGAGCACTAAGATTGATCTCCGGAGTTTTCCTCTACAAACATAGGGCTTTCTGACTTTTCAGCTGGGTCTGCCAGTATGACATCTGAGCATGATAGGATTGATCCCTTGCTGGCCCTGCCTTGCACCAGCGTCCTCAGGTAGCTGATCCAAGAGCCTTTGGACTTGCCGTGGTGGATGATGTTGGAATTCTGTGCTCATCAGGCATCATCTGAGACAGTGAGTGTAGTGGTAGGAGGCAAGTTCTGAGTCAGGCAGACCTCGAATGTTCTTTCTGGGCCACTTAGGAACTGTGTGACCTTGGGGCAATTGACTTCACCTCTCCCAGTCTTAGTTTCCTTACCTGTTGAATGGACATAATGATTTCTCCATGGCAAAGCAGTGGGTGATTAAATTAAATGGTCAACAGTAAGCCCGTTTCTCAGCTCTGTTGCAGAGTAGGCCTTCTGTAAGCTACATCTGTTGTTGCTATTCTTTTGGTCTCATTGGCGTTTGGGACATTCCCTGAAATAGTGGCACTAGGCTGCCTTGTCCCCTCCTGCCTAAAGGACATAAAACTACCTAGTCCCTTCTGAGTCCCTAAATCCTACCGTGAGCAGGCCCTTTCAGAAACAGTCAAGGAGATCAATAGTTATCTGCTTACCTTTCTGGCTGAGACGAGATTTTATACTTGTTACTAGCAGATCAATAGTGAAAGCACATTCTGTTAAGTTTTCCGTGGGAGTCATTAATCTCCCTCAGCCTCAGTTTCCCTGTCTGTGAAGTGAGTCTAACCAGGATGATAATGAAGAGTTAGGTCAAGTGAGGTTGGCAGTCAGACACCCAGGACCAGCTGCGACAGGAGAGCACGTGTTCTCTCACACCCCCAGGTCAGCCGCGCCATTCAGCTTGGAATAATGAACTGCCACATTCAGAATTCTTTCTCTCTTTGCTTGGTCAGATATCCAAGCTGAAGCTCTCACTCTGTGACCCTGGTAACATACATTTCAGTATCTATAAAATGGCATTTGAGAGAAAACAATAGGGACATTTGTGGTCTCTTTTTTTCTTCTAACGACTTTTCCAGTGAAACTTAAGTTCTCGTGACTCCCTTAGAAGAAGTTTTCAAATATGTACGTGTGTATGTATTTAACATGCATTTTACATGTTTGAATATTTAACCTGAATTTGGACAGGCCTGATATTTCCAGAAAGTTCTAACTCTGGTTCTTTGTGATCTCGTAGTCTCGCTCTCCAGTGTAGAAGGATAGGGTGACAATGACCATGAGCTGAGCAGCCACACTAAGGCTTGCCATCATTGGAAAGTGCCATATTGGGGTCTTTGTGATGGTCGAAGGGGAGTTTAGAAAGCCTCAGAACGGGTTGTCTGAAATCTGAGACCACAGTTCTGGCTGGAACACTTGTCACTAAACCTGCTGATAACCAAAGGGTGTATCGCTGGTGTGGGTAACAGTTGTCGGAGGAGGAGGGGCCTGACAGATAGTCGGATGATTTTAATGTTTATATTCCACTGGGGTAAGCTCTAACAAAGACCCATCATTTCCCAGATAACCAATTCTTTTAAAAGAACATCTGTTGAAACTGGCAATTTACATTCTTCTTAAAATACGGAGCGACATAATTAACCCTCTGGGGAGACTAATATTAGTTTATTAGAGACAATTTCTAGTTCTGTTTATTTTTACACTAAACGATTTGTTCAGATTGGGGAAAAAAAATTTTCTTTTTGGTTGTGGAGTAGCGTTGCTTTTATTTTGGGTTGACTTTTCCTTATAAAGGACACATAAGGTAGCTAGGTGATAATGTATGGTTACAGTGGTCATCAGCCGTGAACCAATAGAAGCATTCTGAAAGTACTCGATATTGTTTCACAATTGAATAACTTGGCATTGTACTAACTTTCGGGTATAATTAGTCTATTTTAAAGTGACCGAATCTATTATTAATGTATGTGTGCATGCATTTATGTGGTTCCCTTTGTCTTCGGTCATTGCATTGGCACCCATAATTGGTAGAATTCTCTTGTGCTCGTTGCTGTCGTCCCTATAAATTGATTTACGCTCTCCACAAGAAGGTCACGATACTCAGTTGTTTCCAGCACTGGACTAATTTCAGACTTCTGGCTTGTTGTGGGACAGAGGAGAGAGACACAGGACCTTTTGACCTTGTGCAGAGGCCAACTGAAACAAAAGTCCCTGTATTGTTTAGATGTCCTTTGAATTGGAAAGCACCCACTTACTTGAACATCCAGCCATTTTGTCCTCAGTTCTGTGTCCTGCAGCAAACTACATCGAGTCCTCTTTTTCGTGTGGTGACTCTTCAGATGTGAGGATTTCCTTACCAAGTAATGCTCTGCTTCTTCTCTTCTCCAGTCTAAGCCCTCAGTTTACTCAGTGGATGAAATGGCTCCGAGAACCTTTCCCCATTACCATTTGCTTTACTGCAAAAAAGGACTCATTAGCAGGAGCTCATAAAATAAAACTAGCAATGAGGTCCTGTGAAGAGTCATTGTGAGCTGCTGGGCTTGGCTCACCAGCCCCTCACCTGCCCAGGGCCACTGCTTCAGCCTCCTTTCCTTCCATTTCTCCTCCTTGGCCAACTTTATGCTTCAGCCAAACTGAACTGAGCTCACCAGGCTGAATCGTCTGTGCCAGCCCCCGTCCCCTCTCCCCGTGCTACCGTCCTGCCTTTGGCTCGCTTGTTGTTTGGCAAACTGCTCTTCATCCTTTAAAACCAGCTCTTAGTATCATATCTTCCACGAAGCCTTTCTAGACCTTTTCTCACCCAGACAACTGATCGCCTTCTCCCTTGTGCTGCCTCAACACCGTGGGCACTTCTGTGTCGTGATTGTCCAGTTTGCCATCTTTCCCATTGGGTGATGTGCTCCTTGTGGAAAAGGACTGTATTTTATTCCATTTCTAACCCTGGCCTGACACCTGATAGGTGCTGAGTGAACAGTTGTTGAATTTAATTCTCTTCTTCCCCTAATGCTGATCTGTATTTAAGGTCTAATGGTACTCGGTGTCTTGTTTTCAATGAAGAGTAAGAGGGTGCATCGCATGTGTGTGCGAGTCATTATAAAATCAAATGAAACTGGGCGCTGACTCCCACCTGGAGGTTCTTTATTTGCAAGCTGGAAGAGGGCTGATTCTGAAACCCCTGGAGAAAATTTGAGCCTGTGAAGCTATTTTGACTAACAGTCGTTTGAGGATGAAAGTGTGGGGGTTGGTGGCGATGATGGGAAGGGGCAACAGATGCCTCTGGAGACCCGAGTCACCCCCACTCATTGCACCGCCTTTCCATTCCACTCCTCCCTTAGCTGCCTTCCTCGAGAGTCTGCAGCCCCTGTGCTGCTGATCAACATCTTCACCTGGCTCTTTCCCTGCACTGGCAGTGTCTTAACTTAGCGGGTGATATTTACTGCTGTAAACGCACAGAAGAGGGGGTGTGGCATGCACTTGGGGCTTCTTCTCTAGATTTCTGAAACTTGGCATTCTCCCTTGAAGATTCCTGGCTGACTGCTTTTATATCACAATTAAATGAACACCCGGAAGATAAGTGATGCTGCAACTTAAGTGTCATTCCCACAGTGAGAGAAGCAGATGGTTCCACAGACAGCATGTGTACAGCTGATAGGGCATGAGGCGGAAGGCGTGAGCCAAAGGCCAGTAGAGATTGAAAGAGGCACATGTTGTCAGCTGTACCACCATGAAGGGAACATGTCTTCTGCAGGCGTGTGTGCATGTGTGTGTCTACAAACTGAGGAATTTATTTTTCTTTTCCCTTTACTAGCCAGTGGGCAAGTTGATCCATGACACAGTCCCCCTGGAGGGACCACCTCAGTGACTCTTTAGCAGCGAAGCCTCTTCCTATCACTTCCTAGCCTCACTTGTAATCATCATATATAAAACCTACCTCACAGTGTATTGGAATTGAATATATTCAACATTCAATCCACATTGGATTGATTACATGTAATGTAAAAGTGCTTTGCTACTTCTAGAACCATGGATGTGAGCAAGAGATGGTCTCCGACCTTGGGCTCGGAGCCCGGGGTCTGCCACAAGGAGGTATGTACAGAATCCGTGTTTCCCTTCCCTCCCAGGTGAGACTGGATGTGTGTTGAAATTTTCTTCGTATATAGGCTTAGGGAAATTTTATTGTGGTGCTTATGTGCCTTGAATAATTTGCAACAATTTACAGAGTTATAATTCAGGGAGTAATTGGTTCTGAGAGATTATGCATCATCATATCAAAATGTATTTTTTTCCTCAATTTGTAGCCTTTTGGCACATTACCAGGAGCTTTATCCCTGATATACTGAATCTTTTTGCACCACGAGTAGGAGAATGGTGAGGACTCTGCGTGCATGCATCCACCTCCCATGACAGGCATCACTAATTAATCAAAATTGTGCTCAGCGCACTGCTCTACATGACCATTACTAATTGTCTGGAGTCAGTATGGGAGCTACTCTCTATCTACCATCCTAGTAAAGTGATATTTTCATAAAAGCGTCGTAATTCTACCTGCAGAGTATAGACTGGCCCCCTGTGTTACCATCATACCTTTGGAGATCTTATTCCCAATGATGTTTTGCTATCAGAACTTGCCCTTCCTCCTGCGAGAAAGCTGGAAAAACTTTGAGCCCATTACCTAAGGGAATAATGTATGCTTCCTACTTCCCTTGTCTGCCCAAGCCTGACACTCACTCCAACCATAAGCTGGAGCTGCATAAGAAAATGTCCCATGTTACAAATTTGTATATTAAGACAGCTAGCTACTTGTCCAGAAGCTTCCCTGGAACAGAAAGGATTCATTGCAGGATCTATTGCAATGGCAAGCTTCCCCAGTCCATTGGAGCTGTGATTTGATCTCTGCACATAGAGTTTCAGGAACATACCTGGTGCATCAAGCTATGTCCACTTGTGTGGGTAATTAATGTGTGTGTCTATTATTCCTTTATACAGCAGAGAAGAGCAATTGCATTCAGTCATTCTAGACCCTATAGTGCTGGTTGAGTTACTTGTAAAATATCTTCAGGGTGTTTAAAAAGAATCTTTCGTTTTGCAAGTTCTAATTGATGATATATGGAAAACAACATAGTAAATATAGCTAACACCTATATAACACTGGCCATCTGCTTATATATATAAGTATATAATACATGGCAGTCCTTCTGTGTCCTTGACATATATGAATCCCTCACCACAATCCTGTCCCCATTTGTTTTTAAAGATTGGCACCTGAGCTAACATCTGTTGCCAATCTTCTTTTTTTTTTCTTCTTCCCCCCACCAAAGCCTCCTAGTACATAGTTATATATTCTAGTTATAGGTCCTTCTGGCTCTGCTATGTGGGACGCCACCTCAGCATGGCTTGATGAGCAGTGCTAGGTCTGCGCCCAAGATCTGAACCAGCAAAACCGAGGGCCGCAGAGGCAGAGCACACAAACTTAACCACTCAGCCACAGGGCTGGCCCCCATCCCCATTTTAGATATGAGACAACTGAGGCACTTAGAAGAGAAGTGACCGGGCCAAGAGCATGCATCTCAAGTAGTTGTGTGACCTCTAAAGTCTGTGTTCTTACCCACTGCATGGTTAAGGGATCATCCTAAATTTTCTTTCCATTTGGATAGCCTAATGGTAACCCATCCTTGCTAAGCAGGGCAAGGATTCCAGACTTTTCTGATGATTGGAAGGTAACAAAGTTGGGAACCAGAGGCTTAGAGGAGGTCTGAAACTCAAGGCGATGTCTTGCCTTTTGCACATTGGATGTGTCAATAAATAAACATGAAACAAACACAAAGCCATAAACAAAAGAAAATAAAACCATCAGCAAATCACTTTTGTGCCGCTTGAAAATTCTCTTGTTGAGCAGACCTCCAAAGACCTTTCTGATGCAAAGGCCAGGCGTCTTCTGTTGAGCCTCACATGTGTGCTTTGATTGGAAATAGACCATCTCCTGGGCTTGCATGGTCGTGGCTTAATGGACTGTGCATCAGTGGCTTTTTGAGGAAAAGGAACTTAAGGCTTGGCCATCGGTCCTTGAGTCAGCACATTGAACTTTTCATCAATTAGTTCCTCCCCCCATCTTTATGGTATGGCCTTTCCTGTAATTACAGTCAAGATTCTGTAGCCGGAGGAAGGCCTGTCAATTGAGTAAAAGGCTGATGCCCATCGCATGGTGACAGCCGGTTCTGAGGGTTTTAGGCTTGTCCTTAGAGAGGCTTCTTATTTCCTCCTTAGGTACTTTGCCTTGACCCAGTTCACTGCCATCAGATGGATGGAGGTGTCTTGTTCCATGGCTGAGTTTAGGAGGTCAGGCCCCTCGGACATGACGTAGTGCAAAATAGAGATGTTTCATTGATTTGTATTGTTTTTGATTAAAAATCATTTTTCTAAATATGCATCTGTGTGCACATAGGAAAAGATCTAGAAAGATGTGAAGCTGACTGTTCGTCAGGCTTTACTCCTGGGGAATGGCTTTGGGTAGGAAGCCAGAGGAAGACAATCATGTTTTATTTTAGACCAATCTGTACCTGGTTTGTTTTTTTTCAATGAGCATGGATTACTTTTATAATGTCAAATTACTGTGGAGTTAAAGAATCAAAATCAATAAACTTATTTCTAATTATCAAAAATTCCCTAAGAAAGGAAAATTTTCAGTGGGAAACCACAAAGTCTTTTGCACACCTGACAGGGCGCCTGAAGCTGAAGTATAGGTTTTCATTTTTGCTTGCAGAATTTCTGGCCAGTTAGAGCTCGTCTTTCTTTTTGACTGTTTTCCACACGATATTATTTAACTTCCCCAGCCACCCTCACCCCAGTCCTCTCCTCATGCTTGTCCCATCTACCTGTCACTCCTTGGGAATACTTGAAACACCATCTTTCTCCTCAGAAGGGAGGAGTGCTCCCCCATTCATTCTTCATTTCCCTTAAAAAAGTCAAGGTGTGTTTGTAGTCATCGTTGGTGTTCTGCCTTTTTAAAGTTATGAACAAATGAATGCCAAGTTGGCAAAGTATATACAAAGATGGCTGAAGATGTCCTTGTGGTTTGTGGCCCTACTTTGTGTCTATGATGAACTGAAAGTAGAATTTAAGGGAGGAATCCTGACTCTTGGTAGGTGGCTGGCAGTCTGTGGGTCTGTTCAACTAACTTGGACACTATCATGATGTGAGAGATGTCTATACCACTCTCTGGCCATTGCATTTCCATGGGTGTGTTGTGGTGAATGGTTTTGTCTATCCTGCTTGCTTCCATGTGGACAGTGAAGGCAAGGACATGATCTCCACAACCCAAGTTTCTGGTTTTCTACTAACAGAGGCCCCTTTGGACCATGTTGCTGACAACTTGCTCTGTAAGTCCAAAATATCAACTTTCTCATTACGAGTTGGTGATTGCTGTACCCAAGGGGATGGGAAGGTCTTTGAGGGCCGGGCCTCAAGACTCGGACATTTCACTCCAGCGTCCCTATGCCACCTTTCTCTGGGCCATCTTTGTGGAAGGAGAGAAGTTGCTGTAGAAGACAGATGCCCTTGCTCATCAATTCTCTCCCTTCCAGCTCTGTCAAACCACCAAGAGGGAGAGTAAAGTACTCAGAAATCAAAGGAGTTAAATTTTGCCACAACCTATGTTAGTAGCAAGCTTTGGAAGAAGGCATGGTCAGGAGTGATTCTGTAGGGTGCTGTGGGGTATTGGATGCTAAGTCTCCAAGCCCTCTGTATATGCCTTTGCCTTGGCATAAAATAACTGAGGACCGTCTGTTAGATACATTTCTACTCAGGCTCGGAGTGGTGGTGGCTGGGGAGATGCAAGGTACATACCCAAGGGGAATTGGGGCCAAATGATTTCATAAAAGTATAGATCCACAAAAGACCCCCATCTTTTGCTCTGATAGCAGCTTTTCTTTCAGTATTATTCAGAATTTGTTCCTTTCCAAGGAACAAATTTTTTTTCTTTTTTTTAGAAATAGACTTTATTGAGGCTGGCCCAGTGGTGTAGTAGTTAAGCTCATGCACTCCACTTTGGTGGCCCAGGGTTCACAGGTTCGGATCCCGGGCACAGACCTAGCACTGTTCACCAAGCCACGCTGTGGCGGCATCCCACATAAAATAGAGGAAGATTGGCGCAGATGTTAGCTCATTGACAATCTTCCTCAAGCGAAAAGAGGAAGATTGGCAACAGCTGTTAGCTCAGGGCCAATCTTCCTCACACACACACACACAAAATAGACTTTGTTTTTTAGAACAGTTTTGGGTCACAACAAAATTGAGCAGAAAGTACAGAGACTTCGCATGTGCCCCCTGCCCTGACATGTATGCTGCCTCCCTCACCGTCAGCGTCCCCCACCAGAGTGGTTACAGCCAATGATTGGTCATTTGGTAATAACCAAAGCTAGAATTTTCCACTGGTAACAATCTTACTATAGCTACGGGCCATCAGGAGAAACTGGAGACAAAGGCAACAGGTTCTCAGGTCTGAGTTTATATAAGCTCCATATTCATGAGGCCAACTAATTTTAAGCTATGGGTCTGTTTGGGGGATATACCAATGACAATACATAATTAGTGAAGTAGTAAGTGGGCATTGGGATACTGGGTTTGTGAGCAGAAATAGTATGTTTGTGCTACGCCACCCAACAGCTTATTGTATGCTTATTAAATACTTGTTTGATTGGATCTAAGCTGTCTCCATGATTACTGAGTCCCATGGTGTGGATGCTCAGCGCTGCATTGCAGGGACCGTGGCCAGGTCAGGAGATGTCACCCTTAGCTGCTTTTCACCAGAGGCTGTGCTGTTTTATCTCAAAAAAAGAAGAAAAAAGGTAGACTAATTTTATACTAGAGGTGCTAAAACTTAGAAAAAACATGTTTTTAAGGGAATTTGATATTTTTAGGAAATCATCATGGTTGTCAACATAAAGGGAAAAAAGAACTTTGTTAGACTTCCTGTCACGTACTTTGTGGTTTATTCTTACTACTTTGTAAGTGTCACACAGTCATCAATGGGGCCAAGCCCCGTGCTTTTGGAGATTTTAGGGTCAAGGGTGGAGGGGGCACGTCTCCGCCCGCCCCCCCATCTGCCTAAGGGCAAGGTGCTGGGGGGGGCCACTTCTCCAAATTGCTCACACCCCGCTGACAAGGTTTGTGAGAAAACGAAACCCTTGCCGTTGAGAAGCACTTTGGATGATTCTGCTGCTGGGAGAGTGGATGGTGCACAGGCGGAGAAAGCACTGCACACGTTTGGCTTAAGAGGAAATTAGTGACATGCAAAAATTGGGGGCTGCCGTGATCGAAAGAATTCAGAAGGGACATTGTCTTGTTTTATTGGTTCAGTAAAGGAGCATGGCAGTATTTGTTGATGGCAATTCCACATCCTTTTCTCCTCAAATATAAATGCAACTTCCTTAGCTGTTTCTCCTTCATTGGCGCTGAGAGATAAGCACAATAATGATTGAGTGAAGATTGAAGATTATGAAGGCTACAGGAATAATTCTGAGGACTTTTAGTCTATTAACTATATGAGGCTTCTTAATAGTTTGGCTTAAGGCAAAAATGATTTTATTCTGGTTTCATCCTTGTTGGGTCAATAATTAACTGAGTTTGATTAAAACTGAATTTTACTAAGTATGAAAACCGTCTGGGCCTTTCTTCTTCTGTTTGAAAAATGATGAGAGTCCTTGTCTCTGAACAGCTCAAGGTGTCCAGTCTGGGGCTGAGACTCAAGGCCCCTACCTCTTAGTGACCACTTTGGGAGGCAAGAAGCAAGATATTCTTTTCTCTCTGGCCTTGCTCCTGATGACAAGACAGCTCACAGAGTGCAGTCTCCCTGGGTGGGTTGGCCCAGGGGAGAGCCCCAGGCTGTCCACCAGCCCCTTCCCAATAGTCTCTATTTTTATTCCTTTTGGCCCCTGTTCCACCTCTTTACTTTCACCTTCATTAACCTTTCTAAATGACCAGGTGGGACGCATGGGGATTTCCTGTCCTTTGGCAGCCGGGAGAGATGGCAGGTCACTCAGCAGCTGTCTTTGGGTCCATGTGCTGGGTCTTGAAAGGGCTCTGTGCCTGGTGGCTCGCAGCTCCTTCCAGCTCCTGTCTGAGCATTACTTGTCCCATATAGTGACTGTTTGTGCATTTGACTGTCTTCCCCGTTAGGCTTAGTCTCTTCAGGAGTAAAGACTGGCCTTTATATTTTTATCTGTAGCTCCTGTATCCAGCACAGGACTTGACACCAGCCAATGTAAACTACATCCATGGAAGGAACTCATGAAGAAAATATGGTCAAGGCCATGTAGGTCCCATTGTCTCTCGATGTTGAGAACTTGAATTTCATGCCATGGGCCCCTCCTTTCATTCCATCGTTATATGCTATAAATAGACATTCCCACTTTGGGCTAGCTAGGATTAAGGAGTACCAAATCCTCCTTACCATTCTGAGGCCTCACTGCTTTGAGCCTTTTAAGAAGAAGGTAAGAGAGGCAGAAAAGCAGGCAAGGGTGGTTAAAATACGCTGAGGGTTTTGGTGTGTGTTGCCAGGGCAGGAGCTCCAGGGGGACCAAGTGCAGCTTGTCAGTGTAGAATTTTGTCCGCATAGGTGTGTCAGGTACTTATAGTTGGGGCAATACTCTATGTGTGTGTGTGTGTGTGTGTACAGTAGGGAAGAGATGGGTCTTTAAAACAATGTATGGATTGCTAGGCATTTACTTTGGATGTTAAGTCTCCATTCGAGTTGCCAAGATTAAATTGAATTGTCCGCACTGCCACTCAGTTTTACTCTGCACGAAATGCAGCCGTCAGTTTTACACTTCTTTCTCCCTCCCTCTTGTCCTTCTCTCATTCTTTCCCTTCTCCCTTCATCTATCTTTTTTTTTCTTTTACACACTGCATGCTGCCTCACCGAGTCGACCGTGATAGCATTCCACCACATAGAGCAAAACAGCAAGGTGTGCCAGGCGCATGCTGTTGGAACACCTGGCTGAGACACCTGAGCATTTTTGTACGACTGGGGGTGGGTAGACGACTCATTCCAATTTACAAAATGGGGGGCTCAGCCTGGGTGTCATCTTCATTATTGCCGAGCAGCCTTCCAGCTGGACCAGCTTTTTGGGAACACATGTATGTTTGCGCTGGAAGCCCTGGTCATATCATTTAATCCAGAAGCTTTTTTCTCTGATGCATTATTCAGGCAATGTTTTCCAAAATCGTCATTGATCAGTACAGACCCAGAGAGAGCATGTACAGCAACGCCCATGCCGGGCCTAGAGGAGTTGATATTTTCTGGCTCAAAGAAGTTCGGAAAGAAAGAATTCAAAGCCTATGTGTTTCTTTCTCTGGGCAGCAAGTAATGCAGGTACCACACTCAGGTTTACTGATGTTTAGCTTGGATTAAAACCCAGCCAGGGAATATAGATTGCCTTGCTGGGGTGGAGGTGGCGGGCTTTTATCCCTAGGCATTCAACAGCGAAGAATGTTGCGTAGGACAGAGGGTCAGCTGAGCGCTCGTAATTGAAGTTCTCAGTTAATACGCACAAAACTCTGAACTTTGAACATAAACCCCTCCCCTCAACACACGCTTTTTTTTTTTCCTTTTGTATAATGAAACAATTCTTGGAACGGTGCCTGCCTGTTGTGAAAAAGCAGACAAGTTGGTTCAGATATCTTTGTTTGTGTAAACATTTTGGCATCATTTGTGAACACCTGAAGGAGGAGCCCAAGCTGACCTTGCACCTGCTGCAGCGGCTCATAGATACCTGTGAGGTTTTCGATACATTCACCAGTGGGAGAAGGGAAGAAATGAAAATGAGGGACTTCCTGCAAAATAGAATGCTGGCTCCCTTTTCAGCCATCTCTTCCTTCCAATTGTACTTGGTTTGTTTGCTGACTGTCTCCCACCCGGTGGTCCTCAGCTTTGGCTGCACACTAGAATCACCTGGGAAATTCTTTAAACTACATGTCCCAGGATAATTGAATCCAGATCTCTGGTGGGCGAGGATGTTGGGCTTTTTGGGGGAGGAAGGTGGCAGTGGGGGCTAGAAACCCCTGTAATCCAGAGTCTCCCATCTTCAGATTCCGGGATCTGGGGAAAAAGGTAACTTCCTCCTGGAGTTTATGTATTTGGTTTCTGGGAGTGTGGAGTTGAATCAAATCTCCTTTGCAGAAGTGAGGTTGGGATTCCAGCTTGACCAGGTTTTCATGTGCTTCTCCGGAGGCTGACCCCATTCCATCTTCTTTTTGTCCTTTTCTTTCTTCACCCAGGGATGCTTTTGTGTCCGGTGGAGCACTGCGTGGTATGCCTGCTGTTAGCTCTCCAATATCATTTTTTTTTTAAAAAAAGCAGTTTTATTGACATATAATGCACCAGCCCTTCATTTCACCCCTTTAAAGTGTACAATTCCGTGTTTTTTAGCATATTCACAGTTATGCATCCATCACCACAATCAATTTTAGAACATTTTTATTAGCCTACGAAGATACTCTGCACCCCTTAGCCATCACCCCAATTGCCCGCTCTCCCAGCCCTAGGCAAGCGCGAATCTCTTTTCTGTCTCTATGGATTTACCTATTCTGGACATTTCATATAGATGGAATTATGCAATGTGTGGTCTTTTGTCTTGCTTCTTTCACTTAGAATGTTTTCACAGTTCATCCTCATTATAGCGTATATCAGTACTTTGTTTCTTTTTATGGCTGAATAGTATTCTGTTGCATGGATATACCACATTTTATTTCTCCATCCATCCGTTGAGGAACATTTGGGTTGTTTCTACTCCCTGGCTGTTATGAACAACGCTGCTGTGAACATCTGTGCACAAGTTTTAGTGTGGATTATATTTTCATTCCAATATCCTTTCGTGCCATGTCTTGGTGCTATTATCTGTGACATCAAGGATGTACACTGAAATGTTTTACATCAGAAATGAGTCATTATTCTCAAAGTGGGCAGCTCTGGAAGGGGACAAAAGTTCTTGGGTGACTTCTTCACCTTGCACCTGCTGTATGACCCTGAACTGTTCTGGCTTGGCTTCTGAGGTGAAGAGGGAATTCAGTGACATTCCTGCTCTGAACCTCCAGGCTTCCAGAGACAGCAAGAGGCAAAGTGAGCTGCTTTCCGGGAAAGGAAGGCACTATGTTCCCTGGTTACTACAAGACGTCAGTATTGTTTGTATGATTAATGAGTCCATGTTTCAGACATTCCCATTGAATGTATTTGAACCTTCTAACAACATCGCCTTTCATGTGTTGCTGGCTGTTTTTGAGATTTATGAGGCCTAACTCACAAGCAATGTGTGTCTGGATTAAGGGAACTTGAGAATCACTATTTGTCTGACCCGAGGAGATTCCCTTCAAGCCGCTTATCAGAGGTGCATGCTGAGAGCGTGATGGGAAGATGGAGTCTTCAGTCCTCTAGTAAAATCTGGAATCTGCTCTCATTGCATTTTAACTGAAGTGACAATAAGCTAACGGACCCATAGGTCCACCTGTAAGTATCTGCTGACCGTTCCACTTCTGTAAATGTAGTTTAAAAAATACATATGCTGCAATTCCTTTCTTACCCCCAAACTCCAAGCCTTCAGTCTGGAATTAAAATATAATCCCTTATTGTAGGGAAAAAAAAAAACTTTGATCAAGGTGGTTTAGATAAACTAAATGTGCCTCTAATTTCACTAACAGCAAAGCGACTCTTTACTTTCCACTTAAAGCACCATCAATGCACCGTGCTCTGTGTACTTGCATTTGTAAAACTAAAAGAAAATTTTACGTCGTTAAATATTAGGTTTCTCTTAAAAATATTCACGAGGTGCAGAAACACTTACATAGTTTATGCGTTATTTGACCACCAGGGGGCATTGTGGTTTGACTGTCCATTCAAACAGCCTGCATTCTATTAGTTTACCCAGAAAATAGAAGGCCTGGGCGTGTTTCTGATTCCTTCCAAGAAGGAATCATATCTGGAAGAGAACAGATGTCGATTCTTTTTCCTCACTAGCAAACAGTAGTGTTGTCAAATTTGCTAAACTTAGCCAGTTGAAGATTAACATGCAATATATAATATGCATGTGCCTAAGTGTACAATAAATAGTAAATCACATTTTTATGCTTTCTCTGAACTTGGAAGCTGCAAGTTATTTTTTTTTTATTCCCTGGGTGTGATGAAATAAATAACATTCAAATACGTTTTAAAGATGTCAGTCAGAAAAAAAAAGTGCTTGGCAACTGTGTTTGATAGGTTTCCTTTATGATTAATTCTCCTATTAAGCTTTAATGACCTTAAAGATATAAAGCTAGAAACCACAAAACACGGCATGGTTAATAAATAACTGAAATACCAGGTGTACAGAAATGCATCTGTGGAAAAATGAAATCATATATTCTCTAGGATGTTTTAGGAAACAGCTCTTTGGCAATTCTAGAGAGCAACATATCCCTGAAGGGGGGGAAAAGTTTAAAAACAGTGAACTAAAGAAGATTGTTTTTCTTAAAGAAAATCCTCTGAGAAAAGTACTCTCTAAGATTCACATGTGTAAATTAAATTCTTTTATGAACTGATATTTATCAGCAAGGTGGTGGTTGTTCTCTGGGAATGCATTCCTCCATTTCAGACTTTTAAGAATCTTTGTACCAGTTTTCAAGGATTTCTCACAGCTTCTTCTCAGTTTCCTTCCCCGGGCTTGTACGGCATGGAACGCACAGTGCCGCTTTGTTGATTTATAAATGCTCACAGGACTGGCTGGTCCCAGAAGTGGGAATAGTGGTGACACTGTTTCAGCAATCCTATCTTTTCTTTTTCCTTCTGCACCCAGAATTTGTGAAATATGACTCGGTTCCTCCTCCGAACATCCCTGTGAATCTGGGAGGAATGGAAGAATTAATTTCAGTTTCCAAATAGCAAAAGAGAGGCTTGTCAGGGGCTTACATGCCTGCCCAGGACACATGAAACCTCCGCATCAGAGGGCCTGCAAGCTCATGCTTGGGGCCCTCTGCGGTAGGCACAGCTGAGTATTTACTTTCTAGAACATCTCAACTGAGTTCTTAAGCTGAGTGGTTTAGAAACCAAACACACATTAATTAATATGAATAATGACTTGGAAAGGTACAGGGCCCCCAGAAGAATGTATAAATGTGTATGTTTTTGTATACGCTTATATATGTTTTTGTGCCCGAAAGGAGATAAATGATGGATTTTATACAATTCCTTCTCTCCACTCAGGACTGTTACTGTTCCTGAATTTTGCTGAGCCCCTGAGGCACAGTAGGTGCTGTTTGTATCCTTCACATCAGGCAACCCCCACTTTTCAGAACTTAAAATCTAAAGATCTTTTAAACACACAGAACTTATTTTTGAAAGCTTCGGTCCATCCCAAATGAATACTGATTTCCAGCCTCTAAAATGCCTGGAGTGAGAAAACAGGGAATATTGTTCTTTTCTGTTTATATTATTTCATACTGAGTTAAGACACTTGCCAAGAGTCCAAGGCAGCTTCTGGCTTGACAAGGCCTTATTTAACTAGCCTAGTTTCTAGAACAGAGTCCGGGCCCCCCAGACCCTCTCATTAGCGCTCAGGTCACTCCTGAACTTGAATAGACCAAAGCAAATGAAGCGAGTCTGTTTCCCCATGAAAATCATCTTTCTTTTTTAGGGGCTAGGACATCGATTTGGCCTGGACAGCCAGAGAGCCTAGTCCAACACCACATACCCAGATCCTCCCAGATTTCAGAGAATTGGAATGCTGGGCTACAGAGCTCAGTGACCTGCCTCTTGGGGCCTAGCAACTTCACCAAAAACTAAGGCTTTCTGCTTGCTCTAAACTTGAGAAGTTGCTGGTAAGCCTGCTTAGCAAATCCCTCCTTCCCAGTCCTGGCCATATCTCGGAGCTCTCCCCAGCACACGGAGCACGTAGGCTGGAGGCTGGAAGAAGCCCCAAGCATTTGGCCCGGAAGAGCCAACTAGTTCCAGCTGGCCCAAGGGCTACGCTTTAAAAATTACCCAGATGAACTGATTTTGCATAGAGAGTGGGTGGAGAGGACTCCAGGGCCATGGAGGAAGATTCACTCTCGTAATCATGAGCAATGCTATTTGGAGAGAGACGCAGGGGGTTGGCTCGGCAAACCACATTTCCTTGGCTGAGCTCCAGAGGACAGAGATGATCCAGAGGGAAGGCACGCCACGTCCGGTCAGCCTCTTCCAGACCCCTCTACACTACTGGGCCTTCTGCTGGGTGTTGGGTTGATCTGTGCCCAAAAGATAGCTGCTTGGCCAAGCAGGGGCTGCCTAGAGAAGGAGGCGACAGGCTTCAAGTTTGGGGTAGTGGCTTCTGTGGATGTGAAAGACTACATCAGAGATAGGAGGCATCCCTCCAAACATAACTTGGCTTCCCCATTCTCCCTGTAGACACACAGGCCACGTTCCCCTGGCCCAGGGCCCAAACGCGTTCTTGGCTCAGGCCGACATTCTATATCGCTCTTGCCTCAGAACTGATCTGGTCAGTGACTTAGCCACTCTATAAAATGAAGAGTAGCACTCGTGTGCGTGTAACATTTCATTTTAACTTAAGAAAGAGAAGAAAAAATGAAGGAGGAAAGGGTCTGAGCATTCTCTTTCTTGATTCCCTTCATCCCCAGAAGGTATAGCCAGAATCTCTAAAAATATGTCCACCCACCCAAATGTTTGTGGGCAAACGAGAGACCATATGTCCCTTTCCCGCACCTGCCTCCTGCCTGGGTCCAGTGGCATCTCATGGACTAGGTGGGTGGAGCGTTAGCATGCGGGCCCTGTTAGAGGTTATCTGTGGAGTAGTGTTACTTACCCAGGGCCTGTTTTATGCTAAACTCAGGTTCTTTCAGATTCAAGTTCCTTCTAATCTGTGCTGTTGTTGTAAACACTAGAGAAGCAGGATCTTTTTAGCAAGGGCAGCATTATCTCAAATGAAGTGATAGCCATGCATGGTACTCTTATATTCAACCAACAGAGAGCAAAGGATGAAAAGAGTCAAAACCAGGAGTGCATCGAGGAGAGAGACGTGAACGGTTTCTGTGTGTTGTCTCTCTTTTTAAAGACAAGATTAACAGTAATATATAAATATAAATATTTTTTTTTCTGGCCATGCAACATAGATTAGATTTCACATTCGAAATGTAAATTCTGGCTTGGAAACATTGATGTTTATTTTCAGCAACTGACCCTCAGGGATAAAAAATAAAAAGGAAAAAGGAAACAAACAAACCGTGTTACTGACAAGTGATAGGATATTCTATTTTATATCTTACAGATATTTTACAGCTCTGGCATTTCTAGGGAACACTTTGGAATATTTCTAGTCCGGTTTGTCCATAAAAAGCCGTCTGTGTTTTTATGTTTTGAAAATACATGCAGAGAAGCCCACGGCATGTCATATTAGTATCTTATCCTTCAGGAAACAGCAGGCGACATCAATGTCACCCACGTACCACCCCCGCCCCCGACACCCTTGGAGAAATGTCTTGATGCTGCCTGGAGCCAAATCAGCATTGCACTTCTTGATATATGCACTCAACAGTTTGGGACATGTTGGAATTATAATACTGTAGGGGGGACACCAGCTGACTGTGCCGTCGCGTGTTGATGCTGCTCCCAGCCGCCTGGGGAGCAGAGCTGCCCCCACCACAGTTCCCAGAGTCCCACCCCACTTAACAAGGCATGGAGGAGCCTCTGAATTCTCACCTGTTTAGACTAAACAAAATGACGCGGCTTTCTAACTGCAGGACAGCTAATGGCTCTGCAGAACGGGGTGGGCAAACCTCGCCTTGACCTCATGGTGTCTGTATGTTTTTGAGACTCCACACCCACTCCTATTCTATTTCTCAAATCAGTTTTTGCTTTGGAAACAAACAAGATTCAGAGTGTAATAATGTTGCTCATCTCTCCTAAGTCATGGAAAGCTGACTCTGCCCTCCCTGTCATATGAACAGAAGAAAAGCTGGTGGTCCCAGTGGAGGAGCTAGAGTAGAGCATGGATGCTGAAAGGGAGGCAGCCTGGGCAGACCCTGCTGAGCTGTACCTGTAGGGATCTCTCTCCCCAAGGCAGGTCTCCTTGCTGTGGTTCCCCTCTCAGAAGGGGTGAATGCTGTTCTCTCTCTCTCCTTGGTCTTTGTCAAGCCTACCAACTCTTTTCTGGAACATGGATATTTAATGATCTGCTGCTGTTACATCTGGATCAGGGATCTCCTGCCTGTGTTCAGAAGTATCTCCCTCTCAAGGAAAACAATGAGGGGATTTTGCTAGCAGGATTTCCTATTAAAGGGTGTGTGTGTGTGTGTGTGTGTGTGTGCCTGCACACATGTGCATCCATGCCTGCATGCTCGTGCACACTTGGCACTGTTTCCAGCATGCAGTGAAGCCCTCCCCTCATGTCAACCTGGGACCTGGCTCTGTGCTGGAGCTGACAGAAATTTTGTGACCTAGTTGTTAAACAGAGGCACTATTAAAACTTATATAAACTTATAATTCAGTAAATTATGTTCAAAACAAAGTTACTAACTACTCAAAGCTCCATGCTTCCTAGTCATTTTACTATCTCTGACTGTTGTTACCTGTGCTCTTGAGGTTATCTGAATCAGCTGTAGGTGTATGTAGAAATGCTCTTGAACGGCGGGCAATGCACTTCTCTCCCCATCCTGCAGTGACATCACTTTGGTAGCTTAATAGCAGCCTGGTGGGAGCATTTATACCACGGAAATAGGCCAAAACTACCAATGAAGCCTTGATTAATTGTTTCCTTTAAATTGTCTTGGCTTAAGAAAGTAATTACAATGTTAATGCAGATTAAATTTAAGAGTATCATGTCTATAGTCATTACATTATGAATGTTATTTTAAAAATGAAGAAATATTCCTTTAACATATAAAAAAAAAAAAACTTTATCCAATTCAGCAAAGAAGCCACTTATGCCATTGAAAAATGAGTGAAGTTCCAAAATACATCTATCTTGTTTGTTTCACTTTCCTCTTACTGGTTAACTTAAAAGTGTTAACCAATATTTATATCAGATTTCACTTGCTCATCAACTGTAGCTTGGTCATGGATACAAGAGTTCGGCAAAAGTCAATGAAAGTGTTGGATGAGAATCAATTGGTTCTATGGAATTGATAATAAAGAATATTGCATATTTTTCCTTGTAAATTGGGTGCTAACATCCTTTGTATCAGTAAACTCTATAATAAATGTATGTATGTGTATTAATATGCATGCTTTCATTTTTGGAGAGCCAGTTGTTAACCATTTACCAGAATACTGGACTGACTTCAGTCAGCTACTCACGTCTGAAGATGTTTGAGGATTCATTGAGATGGCTTGTGCAGACTTGCCTGCCCTGGTGCTGGTCACAAAGCCGCAAAGATGGCAGTGGTCGTGGGCATTGTTTTCATTTCTGTCGCCATTGGAGGGAGCAAGATGACATGTGCCAGCACAGCGTGGCCAATAGCAAACTCACCCAGCACAGTGGGCTGCTCGTTGTGCCTGGTTAGTACTGCATGTCTGTAGTCCCAGGATGTTAATTTTCAGAGAGCCAAGATCTTTTATGGGTAGCAAACTGTAGGCCCTCCCCTTTCTCATGATATTTGCAGCCCTTCCAACAGCCTGTATAAAAATCAGAAAGAGGCAGGGGACAGTTGTCTTTAACATAATGGCAGCCAGTAACAGCCCCGAACACACACATTGTCTCAAAATCTAATCAGGGATGGTTTCTGTCCCCTTCAGTCAAGCCTTTTAGCATAGTTTACAGGAATGCCATCTGCCCAGACACCTTGACCCTTCAACAAGGATTTGAGATCTTTCGAGAGCTCCGAAATGATGTGCACTGGAAATATCTACCTGAAAACATGAGGAAACAAGATGATACCTTACTGTCCTGTGGAAAAGGATCCAAGGAGCTTGCAGAGCTCTCAGACATGGCAGGCACATCTAATCTGAAGGTCATGGGTACTTCTGAGAGCCAGGCATTCTGTCTCCCACGCCCATTGCCTAAGAAATGCCCAGGCCCCTTGAACAAAACCGTGTCAGAGTGATTACAGTACCTCCCCGCTCACATATCCTCGTATATTTCTTGTTATTCTAGTTGAGTACTGCATTCAGACAGAGGTTGCCAATAAAGTTTATTGTAGGAGCAAAGTGTCAATATCTGTAGTACCCCCCGCCTAGGGTGCTCGTAATTAAAATGCCACAGATCGTCTGGGAGAGGCATGAAAATTTGATGGCGAATTGATTTTAGGTTCATCTTGAAATTTGTCCTCAGCTGGACTCGATACTCCTGGCAGACGTGGGATGGCTTTTGTCAGGAGGGTCTGCAGGAAGGAGACAGAGATGTCTCGATCTGAATATTAAATACAGCATGCTGTTTATGACAGATTATTCGTTTAGTGCTAAAACAGGCAGCCACTTCTCTTTACACATTCTTCTCCACTGAATGTGTAAGATAGGACCGCCTAGATCCACTTTGCATATGAAAAGAAGTTGTATCAAACTTGCCAGGCGGAAGAAATAAAGAGTTTTAGAAACACTGACTTCAAACACAGAGTATTCTATCCAATATTCTAAACTTAGAAATGCTACTAGCTTCTAATTTAAGAAAACTAGAAAAATAATGGTAATCAAGTATCATGGACCTATAGTGTTTCCGCAGAATAGTCTTTTACAGAAAAGGGGAAAAAGCCATATAAGTGAAAAAAAATCTCAATATTTCATATTATAAATTGCTGGTTCCTATAAACTTGCATTTATGCATCACATTATGAAAGCCATTATCCTTATGTATTGTTCATGCAGAGTTACACTATGATGATAATATAGTTTTAAAAGTATATTTGTTTTCAGAATTTAATTTGAAAAAGTTTTGAGGGAAAAATAATGTTGAGTTTTGAATGTTTTTAATCTTAAAAATGTGTTCAGTTGAATTAAACGTGTTCACTAAAACTCATTTTATAATCTGAAATCATTTGTTTGACAATTAATTATATTTACTTTAGAATTCAATGTATGATTAGAAACAGAATTTTAAAAAAGCAATGCACAAATGGAATTCATTCATTTAGCAAATAAGAATTGAGTCCCTACGATGCACAGAGCAAAACTGAAAGAGAAGAGATTTCTAGGTGGGACTTTAATGAGACCCACATCCCAGGCAATTATGTCCTTATGTAAAAGTGATGTATAATTAATTTTTCAAAAATGCTTGAAGTGTTGATGCCAAAATCTGCCCGACTGGCTTGAAAATAAATGAAGGATATTGTTTTGTTCCTTTTGAAATGAAATTTAAAAATGAAAGCAGAAGCAGTTCCTGTCAATACTTATTATGTAACCTTCTAGCTGGAATCTCTTACCTCCATCTACACCTTGCTCAGCGTTCCATCTCAGGCGGTCACAGGTACTAAGGCCCATCAGCAAAAAGAGCCCAGCATATGCTCGTGGGTCATCAAAGTCGCTCCTTTGCACATTCAGGAGATATTTATGGATCTTTTATTAGGACAGTTTTTATGACCCAAGATTAAAAGTTAAACTTAAGTAGTAAAAGTAATGAAGATGTGCCTTTGGAGGATCCAACTGGTTTGTGTTTTCATTCCTTCCGTTTGTCAAGGCCCATTGAATTTTGATGATAGCATTAAGAAAAGTAAAAAGAAGAAGAAAGGGAAAAAAAGGATAGCGTGAATCATTTTTGGAGGCATACAGAGTATGAATGAGCAAATTAATAAAATAAATTATACTCCAAAGATACTAATTTATACCTTCTGTGTAAGTAGGAGGCTATTCTTTTCCGAGGTGGAATTAATTCGTGGCGCCTTTAATGTTCTCAAGAAATACTGTGGGTAGTGTTTGATGGAAGATTTAATTATTTGGTCATAGAAATAGATGTCGAGGTAGTGCATCCACAGCCCTGGTAAGTATGTTTATGGGAGAAGCAATCAGTGGAAAATGATGCTTCTTGGGGCTCAACCAGGAATTTGATTTAGATTCTCAAGTATCTTATTATAAGGCTGTTCCTGTTGGGCTGGGACTTTGGGTTCAAATTCGAAATAATGCTTCATTTTATGATGAATCAGTGATCCAGTGGAGATAGTAAACTAGTAACCTGGCCTTGAATATGGATTGCCTATGAATTCCACTGATGTTTACAGATGCACAGAGGAAGTGAATAAAGAAGGATTCTGTGGTCAAAACTATTTCAGAAATGCAGTGCTTATCGGAGCCTTTTATATGCAAATGTCTCTTATACCTCGCTAAGAGAAGGGGAAAGAATACAATATTTTCCAAACTTATATGGTGACCATTTATCACCCACCCACACACTTTTTTATTTTGTATTTTATGGGACAGCATTGTATGGAACACCCAGAGGATATACAAATAGTATTTGCCAAACTTATGTTTCCTCTTAACCCCCACTTTATTTTCCCTTTTATCATTTTGTTGGGGGGGGGGGGGACAGCCTTCTTTGGAACATCCACTGGGAAACTTTCTTTACTCCCAGGAGTCTGTTACAAGTCCTGATTAAAACAGCATTGCAAAGATTAATTATATGACAGAGTTTTCTCCATATATATATTTTTTGAATTTTGCTAATGGAATGACTCAAAATCATCCAACCTATAATATCCCTAAAGCATTTCTGAAGACTTCTCTGTTTACAGAGCCCTCAAATATCAGACAAAAAGTTAGAGTGACTTTCAGAAATAGCGAGATCGTCATACTATAAAGTATTCTAAAAGGAGCCCATTTTCATATCTTTACTGCTGCACTTGCTTTGATTCCCTCCTTCAGTAATTAGATAATTATGTACAATTAGCACATTAATTACGTGCGGCAGCTGCAGTTGAGTGTGCGTGTTTACAACTGCTTGGAAACAGCTTGTGAGTTCACTACTAGACCCGTGAAGTTTTTCGCCTTGGCACGTTTTCACTATTTTTTTCCATGGAGGTAAAGAGCAGTGCAGTGCACTAAAAAGTGACAGAGTGGAAATGATCCTAATCTACTCAAGCCGCCCTGGTACATTTAGAGAGAACATCATCACCTTTCTCCCGGGCTCTCAGCGCTGATAACAGTATCCTTGCCGGGTATCACGTATACCAGGTACCGTCTGCTCCAGGGCCAGAGAGCCAGGGTTTTCTGATGCATTTAAAAAATGCGTTTGGTGTTGGCGAAAGGCTTGTGATAGATTATTAAGTGGAATGAGCAGTTTGAAAACAATATGTACAGGGCGGTCTCCTTGTTATTTAAAAATACAGGCATAGAAAACAGATTTGCATAAATAGTACTGCTCTAAGTTAACTGCCTGCCTGCCTCCCTTTTCTCAACAAACATTGATGAGATATGGATTGTGTGCCACTCACTGTGCTGATGCTGGGAATACAGCCTGTAGTAAGATGGTCACAGTCTGCATTTGGAGAACTATGGGCAATTTTGTCATTTAAAAAAATATTTTCCTATAGCTGACCATTTTCTGAAATGAATTTGTCACTTTTATAATCAGAAAAAAAAAAAAGCCCTCAAATTGTGTTGGTAAGTTTAAGATATTATAATTTCATAATAAACTTAAGGCTAAGCACATAGGAGGGAGTCAGTAAACACGAGTTAAGTGGGATTATATTTGCATCTGAAAGCAGCATCGAGATAAAACACCAGCCTTTTTTATTTATTTATTGTTTTAATGCTGTGTTTGGCCTTGTGATCATTTGTTTCCAAGGAAGTACCCCCAGTGAGAGATGGGTAACTTGCACATCTCCTAGGGACTTCCTTGGAAGACCACTGATGGGACCATGCAGGCTCGCAGACCCTTTTCTGACCAGACCCGGAGTGTCTAGGTGACATGGACGGCTTCCGTCAGTTTGATCACATCCTGGTCTCGCCCCTTCTCCCCACCACAGCTCCTTCTGCACCTGCCTTCGCACCTGCCGGGCTCCATGAGGCACCAAGCCTGCAAGCTCAGCACTTCAGCAACACTTTCTTCTGCCAAGGTGGCTTTGCAGAGGGCACAGGTCCTCTTCCAAATAAGTCAGCATATTCACTTTAGGAAAAACAGAAAAGAAAAGAATAAAACTCTCCCATCTTGGCATCCTGGCAAAGTGGCAAGGCTCCTGAGGGTGAACCAGCTTTGCCCAGCAGGAATGTTTTGCTTTGTTAGGTGTCTCTCTTTCTCTCTCTCATTCTTTCTCTCTCTCTCTCTGTCTTTCCCTCCCTCCCTCTGCCTTCCCCTCTCTCTCTATCCTTGGGTCTCCTGTTTCTCTCCCTCCCCTCCCCCACCCCTTTTATTAAAATTTCTTCACCGATTAAATGTTAGCAAGTGCTCACCACAATCAATGAAACCGTATAAATGAAGGGCAAGAAACAAAGTTCATGACATCCTCACTTCTTTCTGCAGTCCCCATACTGGCTGCCCAGTGACCACAGCTGACAGCCCACCAGGAGCCCCTCATCCCATCCAGTCTCCAAGCTCTTCCATCCATAAAGGGTCCCGTGTGGCAAATATAAGGAGAGTGTACTATTTGCTTTCACAAGAATGCTGCCCTGTTTATGCACCGTGTGCTGCTCCTCGCTTGCTTATCTCCCTGACCAATACATCATGGACGTCCCTCCAGGTCAATAGATAAGGAGCTAACTCATTTCTTCTAATAGCTGCATAATATTCCCTAGTATGGATATTGCATGATTTATTGCAATTGGACTTCCATTCATTTTAAATTCGCACGTTCAGAGCTTTCTGGACATTTGGAAGCATTTTAGACAATTGACATCATCTCTGCAAATGTACAAGCTCAAATTCCCTCGAGAATGTCTGCATATTTAGAATGTCCTGCACATTTAGCTTGTTTGTACACTCTTGTTCCCCAAACATCATTCTCCATTTTGCACATGTGCCGTCTGCTCATATTCCTCTGAGCCCTTCCTACATGCCTGCAGAATATATATTTTTTGCACAGGCAAAAGTCCAGCTGAAAGAATACTTATTTAGCATAATTTAAACATGAGGGTTTTCTAATGCTACTTCCATTTAAATAATTCAAAAATCCGTTGCAAGGTGTCTGAATACTACGGAAAGAGAGCTGTTAATGGATACATCATCGAGGCTGAAGACAAATGGTGTTATTCCGTCTGCAGTTGAGAAGTATAAGAAAAAGATCAAGATTAACGTTGTCATTATTGGTGTTATGTTATCCGAGATATCTGTTTCCTCCGTTCTGGAGGCATGGGTCTGATTCCTGAGAAATTGTTTTTCCTCCTCTTTAGAAATGATGGATTTAAAGTGCCTTTAATTTTAACTGCACTATTTGTTTGCCTTATATATTTTTTAAAAAGTTTTACGAAAAAGTCTTACATGCGTTTCTTATTTATGAAATCAGAGCAGCCATCCTTCAAATATGAAGCAGATATCTCAGAATATTAAAATCTTGGACTACATTTATAGCAGCGTGAATGATTCTTCTGAAATTGACATATCAAGGAGCTTCTCATCTATTATTAAATTACCTTTTCCTCAAACAAAATATTTATCAGATGTAACTTGATACTCGAATTCCTTTTTTGCTGAACTGGAAGCTATGACATGCACGCACATACACACATATATACACACACACATACATCTTTATTCTTATATTCTTGGTTTCCACGTGTATTTTAACATTTTAAGCATCGAGAGAAAAGCAATAGAATGAGCAATCGAGAATCGTCAGGATTGAAATTATTTCCAGCTATGTTTAAATATGAATGTCTTGTTCGACTCTTAGCATATGTATTTATGGCTGTGTGATATCATTATGGCATCGTAATGAATGTCTGCTGAATTATGTGGGATTCAACGGGGGATACAAATGGATTTGAATTCTGTAACTGTCATGCTGTGGTCCGAAGAGGGCGGAAACTGAAATATCCCCCTGCATTAACACATCTGTCAAGCGTCCTCAGCGCTCTGTGTGATTCTTGTCTGTTTGAAGTGTGAGGCGGTGTGGCTGGAGAAGGCTGTGCATTGAGTACATATCAAGACAGGTGTTAAAAAACACACGCAAGTCATGTTATGAATCTACTTAACTTGGTTTTTGGGTTTGCTTTAATCTGCATTAAGAACAATGTTGTACAGCCTTTTTTTCCTTATTCTGAATGCCTAACTTTAAATGAAGCGACCTACGATACCTTATTCTTTAGTCTTTATTAAAGAGTGAGCATAGGTGTGCAGATCTCAGAGATGGAGTGAAAAGAGAAAGGATGGTTTGAATTCTGGCACTTTCCTTATTAGCTGTATGCCCTTGAGTCAGGGAATTAAACACTCTGAGCCTTAATTTCCTCACGTTATGTGGGAACAAATAATAATATGTATTTCCAAGTATTCTGGTAAGGTTCACATGTGATATATATATATATATATATATATATATAAGGAATCCAGCAAATGTCTGTTAAATAGAAGCTTAATACGTGGCAGTTGACATTGCTGTTTTTATTATTATCAGAAATGTTACCTTTGTATAAAACACACAATTCCTTTAGGAGTAAGTTTTCCATTTTTACACAGTGGGAACTTATCATTTTAACATTAGCAACACATATTTACTGAGCACCTAGATTTCACCATTGAAGAGAAATTTCGTGAGCACTGACTGTGTCCCAGGCACGGTGCTAGGCCCTGGGGAAACAGTAGCCGGCCACACCTGGCAAGTCCCCATTCTCACAGAGGTCACATTCTGGAGGAGCCGATACAAATCCTGACTGGTCAGGGAGAGGGATTTTGGTGAAAAGACAAGTGTGCCCCCACCTTCAGAGAGGTCTCCATCTTGCCAGAACAGTGGCTGCTTCCCGTGAGGAGGTTGGCTTCAAGGCAGGAATTCCCCTTACAGAGCGGTGGAGGAGTGCATTGCCCGTGATTTCACTATGCGTAAAACGACATGTCAGCCGCTGCCCAGGAGTGTGTGCATGTGATGGTTGGAACTCACAGGCATGGTGGTTCCTAGCTGTGCTCTGCCACAGTGTGGGAAAAGTGGCCTGTGCCAGGTGGGGTGTCCGACGAAAAATCCGTCACTGTTTTCTGTGCTGGATTTCTTGTCACTTACCAAAGTGGATGTCTAATTTCTGTTTGGCTTTTTTTCTAGTTTAATCTTATAAATTAGATAGATTATAGATACGATGTAGTCTGAAGCACAGCTGATTGGCTCTGCTTATTATCTGGGTGACCTTTGTGCCTCGGTTATCTCATCTATAGAATGCCGACCTCACCGAGCTGTAAGGGTGAAAAGAGTTTTATGTGTAAAAATGCTTAGGTAAAGCTGAGAGCGTAGTGAGGGCTACATGACTTTTTGCTATTGTTCTTTCTTCTTATTATTAGTAAGTGCATTGTTCTGAGAATATTCATCTTTAGGACAGCCATTTTTATCCCATTTTGGCTTAGTTCCACCCTCATTCACTCACTTTATCCCCCACCCCCATCAACCCCCTCCATATAAGATAAAACTGGTTAATAATCTGTTTCCTTCTAAAGTTTTTCTATGCTTCTATTTTAAATTTAAATATGTATCTTCTAAATATGGATACATATACACAGATACAAATATATAGTTAGGGTTTTTGAGATTTTTTGGGGGGTAGTTTTGCTCGAGAAAACATAGACTCATTCTACATAAGCCGTTCTATATCCTTCTTTTCTCATCCAACTGTAGCATAATATTCCCTGATGTGGACATGCCTGGATTTATGTACTCATTCCCCATATTGAACATACTAAAGGGCGTTCATTTTGTTTCCAAAGTTTCTCCCCACACTCCCGCCCGGCCTCAAATAGTGATACAATAAGCATCTTTGTTCATATGTCCAGACTGATGCTTTTATTTCTATGGGATGGATTCCCAGGTGTGGGATTGCTGGGCCAGACTCTACATTTTTAAAATGGATTTTTATCAATCTAATGGATTGTGCTGAAGTGAGCCAAAATCTTGAAAGAAACACTCAACTTAGAGTGAATTTTTTAGATGTAAAAGTGGGTGGTAATTAAGAGTACACACATTAAAAAGAGTAATTTCACCAGCATATCACAGTATTAATTGATTATAATGTCTGGAAGACTATTGATTCCAATATTTGACAATGAAGAAGCAGGTGGAATCTCTACCAGTTATGCACACATGTTTTCATACAAGTATTAGAAGGTAGCTAGCTTACCTTTGCTAGTATTTTTGTAGAACGAAAATCTCTGATAAGTGTCATCTTGGATGCTGAACACAAATGGGCAGTGGCTGTCTAGATTGTCCATTGGAAAAGCATGCTGAGGCTGAGTCCAGGCTGGGGTGTGGGGGCATCGGGGGTCCTTGGTTGGTTGGTAGTGTTTGTTATGAAGGACGTGGGGTGGAGGAAAGCATTGTGAATCCATTCTTTTGCTACCCCCGTATCTGAGTGAACATTTCACCCTCCCAAATCACAGGGGTAGGTAATGGAACAGCTGATACGAACTGCCTATTTATCCGAGGCCTCTGAGGGCCCAGCATTTCTAAGCTAAGGGTATGTCCTGGTGGTATCTGATAGGTGAGCAATGAGTTTGTGTTTTGCCACAGTGTTAAAAAGCAAAATGAACCAAAAGAGTTCAAAATAAATAATGGTGTTGGGGGGTCATCCGATGAGTAGAGCTGGATGAAGAACTGAACTGACAGGGTAAAGGAGAGTGCCTCCAGACCCTTCTAGAAACACACTGCCTAAGTCTTGGAGGAGAATTGAGTTGATTCTGTTCAACTGCATAGTGATAAAATGACTTTCTAGATTTAAAGTTTTGACAGCTTACTTATATAACTTAATTCTTAATCCCATGGGATCTTGGAGAGTCCTCAAGAGATATTTTGTGCATCTTCTCTGCTTTTAGATGTTACTTTTTAATAGGAGCAAGTGGGTGGTGATGGGGATATTCCAGGAGAGTACCAGAATCAGGAGAATGTGGGAGAGGCAGAGAGAGTTAAAAGGCATGGCCCAAGTTCATTTCTAATACCATTATCTACCAGCTGAGTAAAATTGGGTGAATCATCTTCTGTTTAGGCCTCGTCCTTTGAGGAGTGGGCAGTCTACTTACAGCACAGGGCCGTTGTGCAGGTTAATGAATTAAATATGATAATCTATGTAAAGTAAATTCTAAATAAGCATTAACCGAAGGAATGGGATTCATCATATTGGTTTCCAACTTAGTTTGTCGGTATTATCAAGATTCTTACCTTCACGAGTATCCTTTTATTTTACTAGTATTGGAAGGAGTACTTCTCAAAGTATCAGGTAGTATTTAGTCAATGTTTTAAGAAATAAAAAACAACTTTTTCTTAGTATAATAAGCCCACAAGAATATGAATTTACCCTAAACCATAGACCTATGAAAAGTGGTGGTGCCGTGGAGGGGGATGTGTCTGTGTATGTGTGCTGTTCAGCTTGTAGGATGTGGTGGACATTTGTCTACATTCAATTGGTGTGTATATAGTTTTGATACTGGAGCTGGGGAAAGTGAATGTTTGAGACTCATGACAAATCTTGCAAATTTTCGGGAAACTGAGGTTCAGAGGGATTAAGTAATTTGTCAGGGAGTCACCTTGTCGTGAGTGGGAGCGCTGGCTGCAAGCCCACGGCCACCTACACCTGAAGCCCGTGTTCCCTCCACGTACACAAGACTGGAGGAGAAGGGAAGAGATGGAAGACATTTGTTTAAAATTCAGAAGTTGATTTGAGATTCCCTCATCTTTGTCATACTCTCTTTGCTAAGGCAGGAATTTGATTCATGAAGCCTGGAAGTAGTTGAAAAATGAGGCTTAGAATGAAAAACAAATTCTAATTAAATCAAGACACCATTCTGGTTAATTGAAGGCTTGCTCTATATTAAAGAAAAGCAAAAACCTTATTCTCTGAGTGTTTCTTAGACCCAGGTTTTTCCCACAAGTCACCTCCATTCACGTTTCTGGCAGTTTTCTTCTATGTCGAATGGTAATAACTTACCCAACTCCTGGGCTCTGCCTGCAATCTCTCCTCTGTCTCCGATGTCACTCCTCTCTGCCTTCTTCAGAAGCTATTATATGACCTCCAGATCTCTCTCTGACTCCCTGTATTACCATTAGAAGACATCTACACTGGGAAATCGCTCAGTTCCTGTTTTTGATTAATATTTTATCAGCCGCAAGAGGAAATGGTATTCTATCGCAACACTAATAAGTAATTGAGCAGATGAGATGCTAGTGCTAGCTTTGGTAAAAAGTACAGGCAAAGTTACAAGTGAAGAGCGCAGGGTAATAAAATCAGGTGTCAGAATCGAATCTCTGGTCAAGTTAAAAATCTAATGCTGGTCTGAGCAGAAATCAAGCATTAAATCCTTTCTTGAGCAGTGGCTTACCAACCTCTATTTATTGATGATAGTAATAGTAGTAGTAACAATGACTACCTTCATTTAAATCCGCACATCTAAATGAAAGGACGTACAATGTTAATTTTTCATAGTGTTTAATGTGTACCAATATGTATAAATTCCAGGTTGTTAGTGGACAGCTGTAGACGGATACACTGCAATTCCCAGCAAATGCTGAGAATTCCACTCACCCTACCATATTCAAATGGTTTTACAAGAGAGGAAATAGTAGAGCCATCAGTAATCATACCATCCGGTAATTATCGAATCATAAATGTTTGGGGAGCTGAAGGTCACGGGCTTGGTAGCAACTCGAGTCAGTCCTTGTGCATTTTAAATGCTTGTGTTCTGTATCCGGGTGGTGGTATTTTAATTCCCCCTGGACAGTCCAATGGGAAAAAAAAAAAAGAGTTATTCTTCCATATTTATTTTTCTTCCTCATGGGTGAAAAGGCTTTTTGTTTTTCGTAATATGGTGGGGACTGTAAGTGGAAATGATTTCAGCACATCACAGTCACGCTTCCTTGTAGAAAGATGCTACGTTTTCCTTCATGCATGATGTCCAGCACAGGGCGTCTGATTTATGAGAAAAGGACCCTCGGGGCATCAGGAAACAGCTGCATGCACTCTCCCTGCAGAGGCCGGGCTCTCCTGGGAGGCCCAGAATACAGCCAGGAGTGGGAGTTTTAGGGGAAGAAATTGCAGGTTAGAACACAGCACCGTTTTAAGAAACACCAGTAGGTTTTTTTTTTTTTGCCTTGCATGTTTTATTAACATTTGCTACCATACTCAAGCACAATTCACTTAGGTTTCTGTTTCTTGTGTATCACACAGGAACTTTCATTAAATTGTGGCAATTCCAATTTGTGCGTTTATCAAGTCGACATCAAATAACATGAATTGTGTTTTAGCCTGCAAACTTCACTTTGTAAATCTCTAGTGCAATTGGGCTGATTCCCTCCTTTGTGCTTCCTTCTCTTTATAAAGCTACCATTTTTATTGCTAAGGTACTGTTATTGTTGGATTTTAAGAAAAATTGTCATGATATACCTGACATGGGAACCAGACACAGCCATTATGGATAATGCAACCATGTATGTGGCTCCTTTCTTGTTGTTTAAAATCGTTTTTCATCAGATACTTCTTTCTTAATCTCCCACCATTAAAATCCAACTTATTTAGTAAAGTGTAATTGATTAGAGATTTCGCATTTGTCTTTTAACTAATTAATTATTGGCAACGTAATAAAAAATATTTATCTATCAATGGAGGTTAAAATACATGAATTAATTTCTTTTGACAATACATATGTTTTCTTATAAGGCCGAATATAGTAGAAAATATTTGTTTGCAAGAAATACTTGTAGTGGTTCTTACTTTTCAGTCAGGATTGAGTAGCAAGATGCCTCGCAGCTTCCACTGCACTTTGTAGGGGACAGTGACAAAGAAAATGCCAACAGTATTTTCTCTCTTTTTAAACAGTCTTCTCCACTCCTAGGACCCAAGAGAGAGGAAGGGCAGTGGTGTGCTAGAGTGAGCACTTAACTGCCTGGCACCTGTCACCAGCTACAGATGCTTCTCTTTCTTCTTTCCTCATTTGTCCCCATTCTGTTGACTCTGACACAGGATGCCCTGACTTGAGACTCACCAGAAGTTTCAGGAAGTTGAGCACTGCTTTAAGAAAAAGGCCTGAGGCAAAAAGTATAATTCTTTTCCTTCTAAATGGAGATATAAAAACCATATAAGCATGATTTATCATTTGATTGGAACATTATATTTTATGGTCCTAGAGCACATGGATCATCAGAGCTGCCTCTGACATGCAGTGAGCGGCTCTGGCTTTTGTAATTTTGATGAAAGAGCTTCTGCAACGGTATTTTGGTGCATGCATGCACAGTGCTCGTCATTAACATATTCTTCCAGGGCAACACTGGAACAGAGGAGCGGAGATCAGAGCACCCTGAAGAAGGTCCCGACTGCACCCATAGTGGAAGGAGGGAGCAGAGGGAGAGAGAAGCAGGGTCAGTGCAGGCCTCATTTGGGCTACTGCTAGTTGCTTCAGACCCCTTGCTGATCTGAAGACCTTGAAGATGCTAGTGGTTCTGGATCCTTACTTATGTCTGGAAGCATGGTGGCACTGAGCCATCCTTCCCCTGACTGCCGTGAACCAGAACATCATGCGAGAGGTCTAATGCAAGTGATTCTCTAAAGGTAGACGCTGAAATAGGAAAGGTCTCAGCAAGACTGTATAATATGCCAGACCCAGTGCAAAATGAAAATATGGGGTTCCAGCCAGGATCTGGGAAGTTATTGTCCTCTCTCTATGGGCCCACCACCCCAACCTCGGATGGACAGGCATCCCCCAAGGATTGCAACCTCCACCTTGGGACACTCTTGGGACCTGGATCAGGGTGAGCAAGAGGCCCTTTTCCCAGTCACCATCCCAACACACTATGGTCCTGCCAGCCCAGGGTGGGGCAAGGCTGCAACCTTTCATTATGTCCATCCCCAGGCGCCACCCCCCCCCCCCCCGGACCAGATGTGGAGGGCAGCAGGAAGATGCAGATATCTGCTGCCATGGAAACCTGGGTTGAGGTTCCTGATGTAAATGTCAGTGGTCCAACCTTCCTGATGTAAGGATCAATGGTCTAGAGGTGGGGTTAGGAGGAAAGGGCTGGCTTGGCCCAGGGTGCCAGTGGGCAGAGAGCAGATGGCTGAGAACCCATCCTAGGGAGGCGGGGCAGACACACACGTGAACTGAGACTCCAGTACATGCTCCATTGTTCCATCGGTCTTCACTTACAAAGCACAGATTCAGACATAAAATTATTAGGAATTGCAAGATGGTGACTGCAGAGCATTAAGCCCTAAGTGTGCGGCCCCGTGTGACTATGCAGGTGTCACAGCCATGAAGCCCGCCATAGATCCTAGAAAAGCTCATCCCAGGGAGTGCTGATCTGGAACACTTCCAACTAATGGCTTCCAAGAGGCCAGATCACAAGCTTGTGAATTTAATGGAAAAGCTTTTGATATGGAATATAGCACATGGCCTATTCTTATTTCAAAGTGAGTTTGAAGCAAATCAAAACGTGAACCCTCCTGCTCTTGGTGAGGTTGATGTGTGACACAGGTGTAAACATTTGTCAAAGCACACGGAGAGTATACGCTTTAAACGGATGTGGCTTATTATATGTAAATTACACTTCAACAAAGTTGATTTTTGGAAAACGCTCTGTTAGGGATGAAAGATTCGGCAGGACCTGAGGACAGCATCGACTTAACTCACTCTTCTAAGTTGGTGGCAGAAGTGTCTTTTCCATTCCGTTTGTGTCCCTTAGGTTGATCAGTTTTAACTATATTTAACCATGTATATTTCAGTCCCACTGTGCACCTGACAGCATGTTAGGCCTTTTTAAAATATATGTTATTACATTTAATCTTTATTATAATAACCCAGTGTGGAGGGTATTCTTTACTCCAGTGGTTCTCAATCAGGGGTGGTTTTGCCCGTCAGGCAACATTTGGCGATGTCTACAGACATTTGTGGTTGTCACCTCTGGGTCAAGGGGGTGAGGAATGGAAGCTGCTACTGGCACTTAGTGGGTCGGGGCCAGGGATGCTGTTAAACATCCTACAATGGGCAGGACAGCCCCCGCCACAAAATGTCAGGAGTGCCAAGGTTGAGAAACTCTGCCTTGTCCCATCCTGCAAAGCTTCAAAGTGATTATGTCACTGGGAGGGGTGGGGATTTTAACACAGCCTGGGACTGTTTCAACCTCCTTTACTGTGGGTAATTAACAAAGAATTAACAGCAGAAGATTGCCCTCACCAATGCCCATCTAGAAAGCACTCTTATTCAAGGTGCTAATTAGAGGGTTTTGTTGCCAGTAAAAACAAGAATCAGATTTCATGATTGATTCATGATCATTTTAAAATTAATGCTGCTATTATCATACAAAGTCTTGGTAAGTGGAGGTAAGAGAATTTTTGCTTTGGGATGCTAAGTCAACATTACTGTAAACACATGGCAAACCCATTTATCTCAGGCTTAATGCTTAGTTGTTTCTTCCAAGCACTTCTTAGGTGCCTTTGGGCTTTTTAACATTCTTTGGCAGTTGTAATTTATTAATTGATTTTTAAATTTGGCTTGTGAAAATCAACTTTAGTGAGGGGTTTGAGGAGAATGAAAAGGGCTATTTGGTTTTCATGGCTGGTTCTTGATGTTTAGCATTAGGGAGCAGGGCTCAGACAACCTGGGAACCAGGAGATCTTAGACTCCCAGCTTCCTCCCATCACAGACGAAGAACTGGTTACCCAGAAAAGGACTTTCCACCATGTAAATTTCAATAAAAATCAGTGATGTTAAGTGGCCCCTCATCAAACGCATCCTAACATAGCTTCATAGAGGTGAGCTCTCCTATTGCTTTATTTACCTGGGTTCTTAGATATGTTTTATTTCGTTTGCTTGTTTTGTCTTTTTGTCCCAGGGACCCCTCTGGGCGGTCTGATGAAGTCTTGTGGGCCCCTTCTCAGAATTTCTTTAAATGCATACTATAAAATACCTAGGATAATAAAGGGCACCAGTTATACTTAAATATAGTTCTGTCTGTGACCCCAAGGCGTGTATTGAAGCAAAGCCAACACGTGGTGCTAATCATAGTTTTAGAAATCTAACTCTCTAAGAGTTTTGTGGATATTTCTGGGTTGATATCTGACATTTTTCACCCTATGAAATTCAGTCCAGTGAGCTCTGCCTCCAGCTGCTGACAGAGATAGTAATAATAATAATTTTTTGGAGGGGAGGTCAGGGGCGGAAGATCAGCCCTGAGCTTACATGTGTTGCCAGTCTTCCTCTTTTTGCTTGAGGAAGATTGGCCCCGAGCTAAGATCTGTGCCAATGTTCCTCTATGTTGTATGTGGGACACTGCCACAGCATGGCTTGATGAGCAGTGTGTAGGTCCGAGCTTGGGATCTGAAACTGCAAACCCAGGGCGGCCGAAATGGAGTGCGCAAACTTAACCATTATGTCACTGGGCTGGCCCCAATGATTTTTAGTATTTATAGACTACTTATAATATACTAGTAGCTGTGCTAAACATTTTACAGCAGATTATCTTATGTAATCTCCACATCATATAAAGTAGGTTGCTTATTTGACAGGTGAGAAGACCTTACAGAGAAATGACCTTACAATCCAAATTTCCAGACTAGAGTTTCAAACCAGTGCATGGTCTTAATTCCTTCTCAGTTCATTGTCTTCATTTCATTAATGCTGCTTGCATTTCACTTGGGTGTGGTTCTTTGATGAGTTTTGGCAATGTTTGGTAGAAACTTTCTAGGTTCTCATGAGGCTCACAGCCAGAAATTAGACAAACTAAAACAAAGGTGTCAATTTAGCTTCCCAGCCTAAAGGTAAACTTTGATATTCGACAGTCCTGGGAGTTTGCCTTGAGGGAGAGCAAAAGCAAGAACAGCACTTCCATCCTCCGTGATGGATAATTTCATGAGGATTTCCTTTTTTTTTTTGTGAGGAAGATTGGCCTTGAGCTAACATCTGTTGCCAATCTTCCTCTTTTTGTGTGAGGAAGATTGTCACTGAGCCAACATCTGTACCAACCTTCCTCTATTTTGCATGTGGGATGCCACCACGTCATGGCTTGATGAGCAGTGTGTAGGTCCACACCCGGGATCCAAACTAGGGAACCCCACGCCACCGAAGTAGAGTGTGCAAACCTAACCACTACACCACTGGGCAGCCCCAGGGGATTTCCTTTTTGTTTTTCCTTAGGATGAGAAGGAAGGAGTGAAACCCTTTTCCAGAACTCCTGTAGGATGGTTCCCTTGATTAAATTATTCAGCCTGTTTGGTTAAAACAGTTGTATAATAAGATTGTGATTATTAATATTACTATCTAATCTAATACATTACTATCTTACACCAAAAATTATCATTTGTATTTTGCTATCAATGCTTTTAGTTTTTCCCCAATGTATGAAGTTGGATAATTAGGCAAATTGTTTAAACCTGCTAATTATAGTAACTTTTTGTCTCGTTGTCCACAACCTATTTGCTCTTGTTAACTCTCCTGGCAAAAAGCAAGTGATGGATTTCAGTTTAGATTTTCACATACAAGTGTTTCACTAGACAAAATTACCAGTGAATACACTTGAATGTTTAGTAGCTGATATCAAAAGACGTCCTCTAGGTCTTTAGGCCCCTGCTTTTACTGTTATGCATTTTTATGTTTTCAAAACCCTGTGGTTTTCTCACTCGAATGAAGCAGGGCCAAAATAATATATTGATCTATCAGCCAGTCAGTCCCCATGTTAACAGTGGAAAGAATGTTTTGCAGGAGTTAGTGTAGATGACAATAGACATGACCTGTGTTAGTGGTTAGTTAAGGAATGCTGGAATTTTTTTTGGTGAATTATCTGTCTAGAGGGGAATGGCTTCTTAAGGTTATGTTGTTTGAGAAGAAAGCATTATGAAGTGTGAAGTGCCCAGCACAGCACTATAAATTATGAGTATACACACTACACACTTAAAAAAATATGCTTGCAAATGCAATCAAATCAATACATGCTAATCAAGAGAATTCTTAAACGTGCAAAGAATATCAGTCAAAACTCTCATTGCCCCACCCTTCGAAGAAAATGGCCCTGAACTCTGGCTGTGTCTGTTAAACTTGGACCTGAATCAGAATCATGTGGAGGTGCTTCTTAGAAATGCCGATTTCCCCATTCCACTCCAGACCTCTTGAGTCAGAATCTCAGGACTTGGGAGTTAGCTGTGTGCTTTTTCAAATCTCACCACATGATTCTGCGACCACACTGAGCTGTGAAATAAAACTTCGGGAAATCGGGACACTCCGTTTGGACACCTCCATGAAGAAATGGGTGGGCAGTCGATACAAGTGCATACCCTGGCTTAGCCTCCTTCATTTTCTTAAGAGGATGTTAATTGTCCCTCTGCTGACTTGGTTGCAAGTTGCTCCTGGGTTCTGCCTAGATTTGGCAACAGAGATTATCTGCACTGGCATTCCTTGCCAGGGCTTATGACTTCAGCTCCCTGCTCTCCAACATTGATCAAACGTTTACTTAACTCATGGGAAATCCACCCATCCCTTCTTATATTCTAAAATTTATCTGCAGAACAGACCAGATCACCGGGAAGGAGGATACTTGAACCACATGGTTTGGACTCAAAGTGAGTTGTTATTATCTCATCAACTGTACATGGAAAACGAGCGAGGGAGAGGGGCTCATGTACCGAGGGCCTTTTCTCTGGCAGCCTGTTGGCTTCTTGGGGTTGATGTGCACAAGTCCCTCAGCTGTAGGGGAGGCAGATATGGACCAGGTGGCCCCTGTGTCTGGGAGCTGGTTGACAAATGACACACAGCTGGCCCCACAGGCAGCATTTGGCCCTTCTCCCCTTTTGAACAGAGGGGTCTTTCCTCATCATGCACATTTGGTGTCTGGGATTTCGAGTGAATTAGAAGCACAGCTAATAACATTTTCTAACAGAGTCTCCCTGGTGAACTTGAGTTTCTGAAAGATTTCTAGTGTAAGAGATAGCAAGGTATAATCACGGGCTCTTCTGAGTGGCAGACCTGTGGTTTTTCTACTCCTTGAAAGTTGTCCTTCCATCCCTAGGCCTAACTCTAACTTATCTTCCAGATTCAGCTTAAATGTTATTCTTCCAGAAAGCCTTTCGTGGTCTTGGAGGACTAAGTTTTGTGCTGCTCCTGAATGTTCCCTCGGAAGTTTCTAGATCCCCATCACTCTTAGCACGCTTGATCATCCTGTTTCTCTATGTGTCTGTCTTCTCCGTGAGCCCAATGAGGGTAGACGTGCATCAATCTTGTTAACAGTTAGACCCCAGGTAGTAAGTATAAGGCCAGGTACAAAATAGCAACCCTATAAATATTTGCCAAAATTAAAAGATGAATGCCAAGAGAGTTCTTAGAAAATGGAGATAAGCCAGGGTTGTAATTCAAGTCATACTAGGAATATGAACATTAGAATCATTGGATCCCTGAGTTAACAAGAAATTCAGAACTATCTGGCTACTCTTTATCTGTAATGTGGTCGTCCTAGATGTATTAGCTGTGCAACCTTGGGCAGGAGGCTTCCCCTCTCTGAGTCTCCTCATATATCAAAAATGGAAAAACCCTGTCTTCCTGGGAACATTATGAAGATTAAGTCAACCAATCAGAACAAAGCAGCTTGCATAGTACCTGGCACAATATGTGTGCCCAAGATACACTGGCTGTTCTTTGTTATTATAAATCTTGCTTTTGTAAATCCTGGTGGCTCCTTGAAACAACCAACTGAAAACCATCAAGAGACTCATGGTGAAAGATGACCATTGTCATGTCCCTGGAAACTCAATTTTGATTTAGATGTCCACAGCATCTAATTTCTACCATTAAAAGTTTTTTTTTTTCTTTTAAATGATAGTTTTGGCATGATTGGACCCAAGGCTGGAAGAGGACACAGGCACATGGCAAGAAAAGCATCCTGGAATTTTAGACAGAAACACAGGTGAAATAGAGGGATGATGGCCCAGTGTGGAGGCCAGTTGTCTCTTCCCTTTAGTCTAAATAGTGACTCTTTCAAAACCATGTATTTTGGGAGAATGCCCTGCAATATTGCTTTATATTGTGACTATAGATGGATACGCCCCTAACTCCCGAGTTCATGTCAACGAGGAGAAATTGCAAAGCAGTTTATGTCTTATTCCCTCTCTCTTCCGGTGTTGTCTCTTCCCTGTGTTGAGACAGCATTGCGTGGAACTTCTTGCACTGTGAACAGAGGCTGCAGATGGACAGGGTCTGCTTAGGGAGAAAACATCACTTGTTAATTCTACTTCCGCCATCAGAGTCTGAGTGATCGGTGATGGGGACCAAGTCTGGATTAGGTCTCCATGGCCCCGTCTTTCTGAGTCCGGGAGATGGATGATAGGTGTAATGACTCTCTGCTTTATCTTCTCTCCATCTCCTTACTGCAGCTCTAACTACTCACTTTTCATGTTTGGGATTTAATTGTAGGATTCCATTTCTCCAAAGAGAAGTCAGGAGAGGACTGCAGTGTGCAGAGAGCCTGCAGCTGGTTCATGCACACCCCACCCCCATTCTGCCTTGAAGCAGAGGGAAGGGGGACGTCTGTGGGTCCTCAGAAATGAGACTGCCTTTGTGTCTGATGCCGCAGACTTTTGAATCATTTTTGAAGAGGTCTACTTCAGCTGGTATCTTCTCGCTCTTGATGAATAAGGGAGGTTGAACTGACTTCTTCTCTGTGATCATTAAGTAGATGGTCTTAGTTACAATGCACCTTCCGAAATTCCCAGAGTACCGTTTCCTTTGGTAGCTGTGGCAGGGAAAGAACAGAATCAGACATGGGTCGGAGGGAGTCCGTCTCTACCACTTCCCGGAGTTGTGACCTTGAACAAGGAATTTAGGCTTTCTAGCACTCAGTTTGCTCAGTGTAAAGTGGGGATGAGTAATTGAGAGTGGGCAGGGAAGTCCTGCATGTAGTCTTACATGCAAAGTGTGGAGCACAGCTCCTGGTGCAAAGTAAGCACTCACTAAGTGTTCACTCTCAGTATTCTGGGTGTCTGCAATAACCATGAGGGCCTAATGAAGTTGTTTGGAAGTTTAGAGCTAGCGTTTGTGAAGTGCCTACCACTGTTCGCCTTATACAGTAGGCATTTATTAAATGCTGATTACTGTGATTATCCTGAAGTTTGAAATACATGCAGTATGACAGAAAACTGTATTAGACAACGTTTCGCCCCCATGGCATATACATACATTTGAAAATGTCATTGGGTATAATTTGGCACCATTCTCCTCACTTCTGCCCCTGTCTAAATTAAGTTTTTAGTGTAAATGTCATATCCTTCATGCAACTGTATGTTTTCACCGACAGTCGATTTCAGAGTCTGAGGTTCTCAGCCGAATGAGTTCATGAGGACTGAAACCTTTGATAATGAAGGTGATTGGTGCCGTGAGACAGAAGGTACCCCCAGTGGGCCCATATTCCTGACTGGTCTTGGGGGTTGTGACCTTTTGTCATTTGAGTAATTGGCTGCCCAGGTGATCCTTGAATGCGGCTTTGCCCATTAAGCCATGCTGGGACTCTGCTTCAGGCCTGCTCTGATTCTTTTTCTCCCTCTGCAGTTTCCCACTGCCAGTACCTATCCCAGTGCAGACACTGGCCACGAACGGTACTATCTGAGCCTTCCCCATTAGGTCTCAGCTTCAAATCAATGCAATTCCAGGCAGACCAATGCACTCCCAGGCGGGCATAGGGTTGTGCCTGCTTAGCCAGCTAAGGCGTGACCTCTGATGTAGATATCATGATGGCAATAGGAGAGGAGAATGATGACAGATCATGAAGAAGGAAAGGCGACTTGCCTCTAGCTTATGTGGATTATTTTTTCTCTTTTAATTTCCATGTCTTTGTAGTTGGAACAGACTTCTCAGCATAACAACAGAACCCTTGTACTGAGCGCTCACTATGTGCTGGCTGTAGGCCAAGTCTTTTAAATGTCAGTGTTAATACCCTCCCTTCCTTCCTTTCTTCCTTTCATTCATCCATCTTTCTATTTATCCATCTGTCATCCAACTTAATCCTTAATCCCCGAACACCCCAGTGATAGCTGATGTCCATTTTCCAGGTGGGTGGATGACGGTCTAAGAAGATGGAAGCTCTCTTACGTCATTCTGCTCCTCAGTGGTGGAGCTGGTTTTCTCACTGACTATAGATGCTGAGCCGTAACTGGCAGACCCACTGCCTTTCAACTCAACAAATTATAGTTGTTTCCATCCTCCTCGTTGTTGTATGATTACCTTTTCTCATGCGTCTTGCAATCTGACTGGTCATGCTGACATGGGGGCCGTGGCTAAACCATGTCACTTGTAATTGGAAACAAATCCACCTGATAAAATCCATATTCATACACAGGCAGAGACAGGGTGTTTAGTTATGCTGTTGCTGCTGTTGTTACATCTGTTGGGGACCAGAGTTAGAATTTGGGTCTCCATGGCTGTAGTTCCTATGGGGTAGGTAGGGATGGACAAAGTTTCCTTTGGAATGGCGAGGAGGCCGGGTTAGGGCAGCTGGTTTTGTACGGATTTGGAGAGGTGGGTGGGAGAGTTAGAATCGTTCACCCATGTGGATGGCACTCCCAAATGGAAAGCCACCAGCTTTGGCCTGCGCAGGAAGGTGTAGGAGGCGGGCGCGAATTAGGGCCCCCTTTCCCGTTTCCACAGCCCTCGCCTAGTTTTCAGGAGCCTGCTGATAATCAGTAAATGAAATTGACCTTTCCCCCTATTCCTGCAAGCTGAAAGGTGAGGGTTATGTTACAGGGAGAATCCTGAACACTGTCTTCTTGGCATGTGGAATTTCGAGCTGCGCAGACGGGGGAAATTATTTTATTTGGGAGAACAAATTTAAGTTTGGCAGTTAGCTGAAAGAAAATTAAGTTTCTGATTGCAGGTCCAATTCTCTGGCCTTCTCAAGAAGATAGATTGTAATCTTTAATTAATCTATCACTCACACCAAAAAAAAAAAAAAAAAGAAGAAGAAGCTGGACCAGGGGTAGGGGCCGTTCGTATCACACTTATTTTGGATGGCTGGGTCTGTATTCAGAATCCCAGGTCCCAATACCTACGGATTGCTTTATCTACTTTGGTTTCGTATTTTGATTTCCCCGTGAGTCTTGCTCTGTGCAGGTTGAGGCCTGGTGCTTGCACTTTGGCCACAGGCTCCCTCATTGTAATGAAGATGAAATGACTATGAGGGTGACCTTTCGGTGCCTTTGTCTGGAGGCGCCCTCCTCTTTAACTGAACACCTTTCCAACACACGTGTTCTGAACTCTTGAACTGCTCATTCCCTTCCCTGAGCTTATTGCTCAAGCTGCAGTTTATCATTATATGCCTCCCAAGACTTTGTATTTCCTACGTTTGACATCGAGATAGAATTTTTCATAACCCTTTACTAGTCATAAATTTGATTGTTAAGGGACCAGGTTAATCTTATTTCTAATACCAGCATCTGATTTTGAAACCCTGATTTAGGAGCATTTTTCTTTCTGCTCCCTTCTGAAAACACAGGGTAGAAAAGTATAAAATATGTCACCTGATATTGGAGGATTGTTTATTTCTGTTCATTTTGTCCTGAATAGTACCTAAGAGATGCATTTGGAAACTTATCTTGTTCATATGTTTCTTCTGTTGCAATTTCCTCCATTACCTGAAATAGTCACTTTGGACAGCAAGCAAAGCAATGTGCTTTCATGGCTGGAGGGTGAATGGTAAAGGAGTTTCTTGGTAAGGAAGCAATTTGGGGAGCATGGAAGCATCTGGAGACAGGAGTTATCATTTTGTGTTGCGTAATATTTAAGGAACTTGTACCCCTAATATCTCACGCCTGCCTCTCTCATAGCCATTTAACTCTGTTTTATTGAAATCCTTTTATTGTTTCTCCTCTAGCTTCTCAGTGTATGATACACAATAGGTGATCAATAAATATATGTCGACCTGAACTGTAGCATTTAGGTCACTAATTAGATTCACAGACAACATGATGATAGGTCTATGATGTGGAGACTCATTTCTGAGCCTGAGTGAGCCTTGTTCTACTCCTAAAAGATTTTTGTGAGGACTAACTGAAATAACTCACAAAAATACCCAGCACTCTGCCTCTCTGGTTGGCATGTAGAAGGCACTCTTATCACAGAACCTATTGTCGGAGTTCCAGAAAGAAAACATATGGCATTATTTAGGGGGAGCAGTTACAGTAGAATTTTTAGAGTGTATTTCTCTTCCAGTCAACAATTCTGCATTGATAAGAAGTGGGCACAGAATAAGTGCAAGATATTTAGTTAATTCTTGTTGACAGAAGTTGGACTTCAGGTCCAAAGACGTTATATTTTTGGGTGCATACAGATGCATTTTTAAAAATTTTTTAACTCTCTTCCATGTATGGGAAGATTTGCATATGCACTATCTATACAAATTGTACTTGCAGTGGCTCTCCAGGAAATGAAATTTCTGCGCCTCGCCAGAGCATGTTTCCCCACTAAGGGAGGCAGCTGGTAATTACTAATGCTAATGTCAGGGTGAGGTGCCATAGATAATCTAACACAGACAGTGACCCCCAGAGCATTTACATGCCATGCTGGAATATGTTCGTTTTCTTTATCTTTCTATTAATGCACCTCTATTGAGCAATTTACTCTCTCTTCAAAGATAGGATCAGATCCAATATAAATTTATAACACCGCACTTAGATTTAAATACAGACATTTCCGAGCCAGCCTTTATGGCCTAGTGGTTAAAGTTTGGTGTGCTCTGCGTCGGTGGCTCGGGTTTGGTTGCCAGGTGCAGGACCACTCCACTTGCCTGTCAGTAGCCATGCTGTGGCAGCAGCTCACATAGAAGAGCCAGAAGGGTTTACAGCTATATACAACTATGTACTGGGGCTTTGGGAGAATAATGGAGGAAGATTGGCAACAGATGTTAGCTTGGGGATAATTTTTCCCTGCAAAAAAAAGAAAAAAAAGATAAAAAAAAAAAAGCAGGGGCTAGCCCAGTGGCATAGTGGTTAACTTTGTGTGCACTCTGCTTTGGTGACCTGGGGTTCGCTGGTTCAGATGCCAGGCAGGGACCTACACACCACTTTTCAAGCCTTTCTGTGGCAGGCATCCCACATATAAAGTAGAGAAAGATGGGCACAGATGTTAGCTCAGGACCAATCTTTTTCAGCAAAAAAAAAAAAAAAAAAAAGAAGAAGAAGAAATACAGTTTAAATACAGGCATTTCCCAGTTCATAGTCTTTCTGGCTCACATTCAACACACAACACACACACAAACTTGCTCCAAGCCACACACCAATCTCAGAAGTAGAATCAACAGTCCTTCTTTCTGTTTCCACCAATTTCTCTGGCCTCTGATCTGTGGTCAGTGTCTGTCTGAAAGAGTGACATATTCATATATTTAGATATGGTTGACAAAAGCAAAACAGAACCTGGACAGGATTAATGTTGGGCAGCAAGAAACAACAGAAAAAAACAGTCACGAACCCAGGTGCTTTTTATATGTCAGTTATTAAGGGTCGTTATCTATTCTTTTAAGCACAATCTTGATTCTGAGCCTTGGTTCCAAACCTTACCAAAGGTTTGGTTCTCCCGCATGTGTAATGTGTGATATTCAAACATGTTTGCTGATTACAAATCCATTAGTCCTTGTTCATGGGCATACTTGGTATTCATGAAAACCACTGATTTGGGGTAAAAGAAGGAAAGAGCTAGCTTTGTTTTTGACATACAAACGACATGTCATTTGCCAATTGTTCATTAATGCTGACATTCACTACGGGTCTCTGACCGTGGAATGTGCCTACGTGCGCATCTGTGTGTAGTGGCTAGGACTCTGGGCTTCTGGTTCTGAGTCCCTGCCTGAGCCATGAGCTTTCGTGAGTTCCTGGGAGCTCTTACTGATTTTATGCGAGGGACATCTTTATGAGAATTATGTCCCCTACTATTACGCAGTTGATCATCATCAGCTGAGTTGGGGAGGAATGAGTAGATATAATTAATTTAGAGTTTTGAAAGGCCTTTGAAAATACTCAGAGAACTTAACATATTTTGAGAACTTCAATTTCAGTGTGAAAAGCAGTTTACAAAATTGCATGTACTGTGTGAATCTACTTTTGTTACAAATACGCACAGGAGTACACACATAGAAGAAGGCTCTGAAAGAAACACACAGAGTTATCTACAGTGTTTCTGGCTGGATGGGTGTGCTTTAGTTGTTCAAGGTTAAGTTACTGAACTTTGTCAAACAGCCGTGGATTCAAATTCTGTCTCCATCGCTAGTTGGCTGGGAGCTGTGACGTTGGGTAAGCAATTTAGTGTTGATCCACTTCCAGGTCCTTATCTGTAAAGTGACAATTGTAATAGTACCCACCTCCCAGGGTTATATGCCAATGGATTAGGCACAGATCTAGGAATTCAGAAAATGTTCTAGTAAGTGTTACTTATTACCATTTCTGCTTTTTCCTTCTCCTTTTCTGATTTTTCTCCTTTCATGAAAGTGTGTTGCTTTTGTAATATGAAAACTAAGAAGTAGTTAAAGTTTTTTGTTTTGTTTTTAAGAATCAGCCGAGGACTGGTGGAACTATTTTCATGCATTTGCATCTTGCTTGAAGCCTGTTACCAAAGGGCTTCTCTCACAGAGGCTAGAAAAAGTGTGAACCAGGCAGATCCCAGCTATCCACCTGGGTGTAATCTTCAGGATTTTTCTAAAGTAGTGCTTCCTAGAGAAATCTCCCAAATTTCCTTTGGCCCCAAACATTTCAGGATGTGAAATGTAAGCTAACAGAAACCATCCATGAGTGCGTCTTAGGCCCTCCATAAATGATATTGGCTGGATGACTGTAGACAGTGACCTCCTGGTGCCTGTTTCCTGCATGTGGATACTTGGGTAAGGATGGAGCTCGCAGCTTCATATGAGGTGATGGACTCTGTGTTCTTCAAGCTGGAAAACATTAAATATCAAGCCATCTGAAAATTAGGACAGTGATGAGGGGCGGTCTGAAGAAAGCAGGAGTGGACGTGTGGGAACTTACAGTAAGCTATTTCCTTGTTGGGCCTTGGATTTGATCCCAGGTTTCCTTATGGCTAAGGCCGGAAGCAAACCACTTTGCTTGCTCTTCTCAGGGAACGACAACTATGTAACACAAGCCAGTCTGTAGAGGTGAACGTCCTCCCTGGAATTGAACTTCAGCAGGTGCCTGCTTCACAGGTCCACACATGAGGCCTTGAATAATCCAGTGAGCAAAGCTGTGCTCAACTGTGATTTTATAAAAGACACAGAAATGCATTTCGAATAGACCGTTCTTATATCAGCCCCATGAACTGGCATAACCCTGACTCGTAATTCAGTGAAGGCATTTCTGCAAGAGGCGAAGATAATAAGCTCCAAGTGCTTTCATTTTCTGCCTTTCTTTCTTAATGCAGGGAAAATTGAGATGGGACTCTCAGTTAAAATCCAGATGAGGGGCCTGGGAGTCGTCACCATCTGACCCCTGAGGACATTAGGCCAATCTCTTTCTGTAGCCAGGACCAATAGTGAAATGATAGGAGGGTAGTAGAAGCAAAATAGCAAACATTTTTCCTTCCTGGATTAAAAGTGTGTGTGTGTGCTGCGTATGTGGAGAATGGGGGTGAGGATGGGGAAGGGATGGAATTTCAACATAGTGCAGTTTTTTATTTCTCGCTCACATTCTATGCCAGATGTGGGTTAGTAGGCTCCCAGGGTGATGTTGTCTCCATTGTCTCATAGCTGCACCATCTGGCACACGTGGCCTTCTTGTTCACCACTGGAGATGGTCACAACCGCAACTGTATACTTTGGTTTGGAATGCCACCTGTCACTTCCACTCAACAGCCTATTGGTCAGAACCAATCACATGACCTTGCAGAAGGTGGGAATGTCTAATCTCCCCATGGGCCTGGAAGGAGAGGAAAATCAGACGCTTGTGCACACTCTAAGTCTTTACCAAAATGATGCCCCCTTTGCCTACAAAGAAAAGAACTAAGGGGCTATATTGTTGGTTGATACTATCTAACTTGGAAACAGAGCAAAAGATGAATTTTTGTACAAAACCCCATTATACAAGCCCCAGGGGGTTATTTATAATAAATTGAAGGAAATGCCACCATATGCAGGGAATAGTGAAATTAGGAAACATGCTTCAAAAGCATAAGTGAAAAACCACTTTAGAGTAACATCGAGATAAATTTATGAGTGATAGAATTACTGTGGGATGATTGTGATTATGTTCCTGATCTCTGGAAGTGGATTCGAGGAGGAAGAACATGTGCGCTTGCCAGGGGTTTCTTGGGGCCACAGATACACGCTAGGTCTAGTTGATGGGGGGGGGGGGGGGGGCTGGCTCAACGTCCTTGGTCTCACACTTTGTAAGTTCCCGTTAAAGTAAAAGAAGCACTTGAATCTGAAGTCCACAGGCTTTCAGCAGAAGAATGAAAGTTAAAATATCTTAAAGACATTTTATAGGCATTTCAAGACAGTGTTATAGCCAATTTTATTGTCAAATGACAGCAATTGACATCTTGGATAGCAAAAATGTCACTGTTTCAGTTTGGGCTTGGTTCAACTGCATAAAACAGAAAACCCAAAACAGCATTGGCTGAAACACCAAAGAGTTTATTTTCTCACTTAAAAAAAGTCCATGGCTACAGCTAGTCCAGGGCTGACTTGATGGTTCCATTAAGTCATCAAAAACTCTTCCTATTTTTCTGTTCCATCATTCTCAGCCTTTTGGCTTCTATCCCAAAAAGTTCACCTCTTGATCCAAGATGGCTCCTGGAACTCTGTCCATTTATTTGAGTTCCAAGCCACAGAAAGCAGAAGGAGGAGGAGGCAGAAGGAGGGATGAGCCTTACAGCTGAGTCAGCTCCTTGTAAGCAGTTTCCCAGAGGTGCAGTTCAATACCTACTAACATCTTATTGGCCCAGACTGAGTCACATGGCTACATCTAGCTGCAGGGGAGGCTGGGAAATACAATTGTTTGGGTTTTTTTTAACCTGAGGGCATTACTTCACTGTATCAGCCTCTTGATACTAAGGAAAAGGGGGAAATGAACATTTTCCACTCTTTCCTGCTATGCCTGTAATAAGAATCTGCTTGCTACTTGGGTTATGAGCTGCCACCCACATGGCTGCCCACTCCCCTTGAGAATGAACCTCTCCCACCCCTCTCACAAAAGATTCCAAGATATCTCTCTACAGATAGAAGTTAAAAGGAGGGGGAGTTTATCATTGGTGCCTCTGTCCAGACTTTCTATACCTCTCTTCTGCTTTTTGGATTCCTCCCAGGGATCTAATGATGCCATTTTCAAGTCCTATGCCATAGTGCTTCCCAAGCTTGCTCTCCTGACAGTATCCTCTGCTCCCAACTTGCCATTCCTCCTCCTTTATTCAGTCTATTCCACTGATCTCAGGTAAGAAGAAACCAGTCAAATGGAACCAAGTTAAATTAGGGTGCCCATTCCTCATATTACTCACATGGGCATTTTCCACTTAGAAAGTTAATATTTTGTGTAATTTTAGGTATCAGGGTTAAAGTGGGGGGTATTTTCAAACATCAGTGGGAAGGTGGAGTCATTTTAAGAAAGGGAGCTTTTGTCTATAAGTAACAGAAAAATCCATTAAAAGTAGCTTGAACAACAACAACAAAATATATTATCTCTTATCAAATGAAGCCTGAAAAAGAAGAGGAAGAGGAGGTCAAGCAGTTTCAGGTTTGGTTAATTCAAGGGCTCAAAAATATCTTCAAGCACCTGGTTAGCTCTGACTTTCTGCTCTTCTTTCCCCAGCACATTGGTTTATCTTCTTAGGCAAGCTCACCTCATGGTCACAAAATGGTTGCCAAAGATCTAGAAATCACTTGCAGGTGTCAAGGACTAGAGGCGGAAAGAGAGAAGAATGTTCCTGTCTCAGGCACCCTTTAAAGACTGAAAAACATCTTTGCAGAAGCCTCTGCCAATAGAACCCATCTCATGATGCATCGGCCGTCATGGCATCACATACCTGCCTGTCTCAGCAAGGGAAATGAGACTGCCACGACTGTCTCCCACAAGTCAAGAATTCTTCTTTGGGCCAGGAAGGGGCCTAAAATTGTGTTAGCAAGGGTGAAGGAAGGAACGATGAGCAGGCAAGCCAACAGCCTCTGCCATGGGGTCCTCCATGCCATGGGATCTACACTGGCCATCAACTCCCTGTGTATGAGAACGATCCTCCTTTCTTTTTTTTTTGAGGAAGATTAGCCCTGAGCTGACGTCTACCACCAATCGTCCTCTTTTTGCTGAGGAAGGCTGGCCCTGAGCTAACATCCGTGCACCTCTTCCTCTACTTTATATGTGGGACGCCTACCACAGCATGGCTTGCCAAGCGGTGCCGTGTCCCAACCCGAGATCTGAACTGGCGAAACCTGGGCCGCTGAAGCAGAATGTGCGTACTTAACCACCGCGCCACCAGGCTGGCCACTGATCCTCCGTTCTAAAATCAACTCTAGGAGTCACTGCTTACTCATTGGAACTTCCACTGGGCACCTTCAACAGAGGTGTAGACCTCACACAGAAATTATTCAACAGCTGCCAAATTCTGTGCTAAGTTCTGTATTGAATGTACTGAATCCAGAAAGACCTGGAATAGAAAAATCTGGATTGAGGGCCGGTTCCAATATTAAATCCTGGGTGATAATGGAGGCTTCAAGCCTAGAAGGCTGGACCTTTCCTTTTGTGCTCCTTGGGTTGTGGCAAGAACATCCATCCTTGAAACAGGAACCTGTCAGATTCCTTGGATATACTGACAATACATTGATGAAAATTGAATGCCCATAAATTGCATAGCCCCCAGGGCCTGGTCTTTCTGCTTATGATTCAGAAACCCTGTTTATTTGTATCAAGGACAGTTGATACTTTCATCATCAATAAACTAACGTTTCAGCAGCCGGCCATAAATTTCTTGTCAGAGAAGAGATGATCATTAAAACACTGTAATGAAAGATAATCTCTGTCTAGACTTACATTCCTGAGTTTCAGAGCCTCCAGTAGGGGTGCTTGGAGGTTATTGCAATAAGAAAAGCCTCGCCAGGCCGAAACCAATGTTTCCTCCTTTCAAGATATCCCTGAGTTCATTGACTTGCATATTTTGACCAAGATCTAGCACAAGCTCTTTTCAATGAATAAAAAATTTAATTTTGAGAGCAAACGTTTTGGTAAGAAAACAGAGAACTTATACTAGTATTCTCTCTGATTATAATTGTTAAACAGTAGACATTTTTCAATAAGTGCTAACATTTATTATATTAATTATTAATAATAAAATCTGACTCAGTAATAGTATAATCATCGTTATGACTTATTGAGAGCATGGTGCTGAGCACTTTGCATTCCTTGTCTTATTTCATCTTCCCAACAGCCTTATCCATTTTATTAAGTAAATGGTTCCTCATTTGCTGATGAGGAAACCGTACCTACTGAATTAAGTGACTGCCGAAGTCACAGAACTGTTAAATGTCAGAGCTGTAATTGAAACAGGACTGTGTGGCATCAGGGCTATTTTCTAAGTCACTACAATGCACAATGGGTTCAAATGAGATTGTTAAAAATGTGATTATTTCTAAAATAAGACAACAAGCTAAATGGGATTTAAGTTTCCATTCTCTCTTGAAGGATTCCCTTTCTAAGCAGATACCCACGAATCATCAGTGTCTTCAGATTCCCCGAGAAGGCTGACTCTCAGGTCCCCAGGACTGTACAGGGTGGTTTGATTAGGGGGTGACTTCCTTCCCGTTGTCAGCATTCAGGCCGGGGATGGGGGGTGGTTTACAAAGGTCAGAGGTTTCGTAGAGGGAGAGCTGTTTGGACTAAGTGACAGTCCAGTTCCCAGCTCAGACATCTGTGTTGGTTCCAAGCTCTGCTTCAGAGGAGGCAGTTACCTGCATGACCATCGTGGCCTTCTGCTTGTGGAATGTCTGCAAGTTGTTTCTTTTAACGCAAGCAAGTTCATCAGTCTCATTTCCCCCAGATATAGTGAGGGAGGAGAGAACCCAGTGATGCCCAGTAGTCATGGTTGGCTATCAAACAATTATTGAGTCCCCCCTCTGGGACAGGCTGTGTATTAGTGTGCTAGAACTGCCACAACAGAATACCACAGACTGGGTGGCTTAAACAACAGGAATTTATTTCTATTTATTGTCACAGTTTTGGAGGCTGGGAGTCCAAGATCAAGGTGGTGGCAGAGTTGGTTTCTCCTGAGGCCTCTCTCCTTGGCTTGCAGATGGTCACCTTCTGACTGTGTCCTCACACAGTCATCCCTCATTTATTGGGCATATCCCGGGTGTGCCCACTTCGTATAAAGATACCAGTCATACTGGATTAGGGCCCACCCTTATCACTTCATTTAACCTTAAGTATCTCTTTAAAGGTCCTATGACAAATAAAGTCACACTGGGGGCTAAAGCTTCAAAGTATGAATTTGGGAGGGACCTAATTTAATCCATAACGTGCTCCATGCTGGGCATGAGGGATTTTATGGTGGGAAGGAAGAAACAGTTCCTAGTCTGTCAGTTTTCAAGGGAGACAGTCTTTTAAAAAAAATCATGTAATTAATCGCAAGATGGTTAATGCTATGACAAAGAATGTAAGGTACTAGTACCGCTTAGAACAGGCGACTGACCTTGTCTATGGGCTGGAGAAGGCTTCCCTGAGGAGGTGAGGTTGGAATTGAGGCATGAAGGGGAGAAGGAGGAGGTGAGGCAGGAGTAGGGCTTAGGACCAGCAAACAGTAGGTGTGATCAGGACTTTAAGACATGGTCCTGTATACAGCAAGTCCCCAAAACTGAAAGGGAGCCTGCAGGGCACATGCCTAGAAAACAAGGGCAAAAGATTTTTCAAAACAGTTCTGGATCCATAGTTGCATCACTGTGTAATCATATCTAATGCTGTGGGATTGCAATGAGTTTGCTCAAGAAAAGATGGTTTGTGATTCCATTGTTTATATTTTGTTTGTTGCAGTAAAAAATTCTCAAAACTTCTGATCCCTAAGACTCAACTAGGAACTTATTTTAAAAATATCAGTTTCTGGACCCCACTCCCCAGACACTGTGATTTGATACATCTAGTATGAGGTTCAGGAATCTGTGTGTTAAACAAGCACTCCTGGTTCTTCTGGTGCACTTGGTCCACAGAGACACTTTCAGAAAGCCCCGTCTAAAGAGACAAGCTGCTGACTTGTTACCTAGAAAAGCCTAGAAGAATTGGGCATAACAGTACTTGCAAAGAACTATGAGACCTGTTGGAATGTCTGCCAAATTCAACTCATGGGGATGGAGTGAGACTAATATTTATTGAGGCTTTCATTGGAGTAAGGGCTTTGTGTGTGTCAGCTCTTTCAGTTTATTAAAACAATCCTACTTGGGGTGGAGTGGGGAGGCACTATGAGTAGCCCCATTTTACAGATGAGCAAAGTGAGGGACAAAGAGGCTGGATGCATTCCTAAGGTCACATAGCTCATAAGTGACAAAGGAGGCACCCAAGAGGAGGTTTAAACGACCCTGCAGTACATGTGTTTGTGAGGTATAGTAGCCAGCACTTATACAGCACCTACTGATCACTGAGCCTGAATCAGTGCTGCGTACGCTTCGACTTCTCCTTCATTAGGTGATCCAGAAAGTCTTGGATTGTGGACCTGATTTGAACCAAGAAGGTGCTGTTGCTTCTCTTCAAAACCCTGGTAATAGCTCTTGGACCTCATCCATTCCTTTCACTTGTCATGTCTTTTCTTAGTCTTCATTGCTAAAAAATCCACATGGCTTGGAGAAATAAAATATGGACAACTCAGGACAGAATCAGAATTTTCTAAATGATGAACTTTTCAACATAGTTTGTATCTCAATCCAAAGGCATTCTATCCCTAAATTTTAAAAACAATGATAAACAGTTTATTTAAAAAATTCCTCTGCAAACTCCTTGAGAGCACATCACCACCTTAGTGGATGGATCATATTTTTAACTTTTCACTTCCCATCAACTGAAACATAATCTCTCAAGGAATTGATGGGCCAGTTGACTCTAAATGAGTTTGCCTTTCACGCAGCGCTGTTCCGTCCGCTTGCCACAGAAATGATTCCAGGTCATTCCAATTTATTTAATTAATTTCAGAGATGAAATTATTTTGCCCAATAACTAGAATACTAATGGGACTTATTGTAATGGTTCAGTTCAGGTGTGTTGGTTCGAAAATAAACGCCTTCATTTCAATATTTGCCTTTTGGCTGCAGCCCGTTAACCCGTCGCACACTGTAACCTCATTAACATCACGGCTTAATTGTAAGTTAATGTGCACCTAGGTTTTGTAAGGCAGATTTCTATCATAACTGCCAAGTTTTGCCCCTCAAATATACCCCAGAATTGGTGTTTCCAACAGATGGATGGGTTGGAGTGACATAACTCAGACTTTTAAATGTAATAGCTTTATCAGTGCCTTGATAATACAAATTTGAACTGATTTTTAGAAGTTCGAATAAAGTGAGGAAAATAAATCTTAGCCAGCTAGACCGTAATTGTGGCATTGAGATTTGTGGAGGTGTACTACATCTGTAATTGGGAGAGGTTGCCGGTAGTAAGCGGGGGGACAATGGCACCGCTACAGAATCGGAGGCAGAATTAAAATCTGCATGTTAATAGCTTTCCTGCCAGTCACGAATGGATTCATTCTTCACATCTTGGATATATAAAGCTTATTTCAAAATAAATTCTGGGGAACGTTCAACCTGATTGAATCTGCTGTAAGCTCTGTTAATATATTTGTTCGAGTCACTTGCACTCAAAAGCTTTTTAGACAGAATATCACTTTTTTATATTATTCATGGTAATGTAATTCCCCCCTTTAATCTCTTCAGGGTTTCCCATTAAGTCATGATACGCAGTTCAGAGAAAGTTGGATCGACCATTAATCACACTATCTGGACTTCTGTGTGTCTACTTTTTGTCCATCTCTTAAATCAGCCACTTGGCAGCAGCAAGACACGGGGCTACTCCAGACCATTTGATCGAAGAGCTCTTGTTAGGAGATTACGCGACTAATCTGCGAGCGAGCTAATGGAAATCATTCAGGAAATAAAACTGAACAACATTAGCAAAATCACTACATATTATAGGAATCAAGTACATTCTAAATGACTTAATCCCGCAGTTTGGATATCAAGCCTAGAGCTAAAACGATCCTCTTAAATGGCCTGAGTTACCCAAATGCCTATGACTTCTATATGTATTAGCTATGTCAGGCAGGACGCCCATCAGCGATGCGGACTCTTCAAAGCATTTTTCATTTGACTAAGCAAAGTAAACAAAGGCATAGTGGATTGAAGGAAAAAAAAGGAAAAGAAAAATCGAAGGAAGAACTAAAATATTTTTTCCCCCACAGTCAAAGGAAATGCCTGTGTTGAAAATACCTGATCCATGGTACACGTTCAATAAATATTTGTGTTTGAATTGAGTTACTTGATATAGATCTAAGTTTTATTTCAAAAATAGTGGTTGTGAGTCTTTCAAAGTTCTTTGGCTTTCTCTTCTTCCCTAAACCTTAGTTAACAATTCATTAATATTGTCATTAAAATGCTCTTATTTGATCATTCCATTTATAGTCTAAGGGTGACAAAGCAGATCCAAGGATTTGAGGGTGATAGAAATAATTTTCAGTCTAGAACAGGGTCTGCAGACTTTGTCTATAAAGGGCCAGATAGTAAATATTTTTGACTTTGTAGCCCCTAGGATATCCATCACAACTGCTGAACTTGATGTATAGTGCAGACAGCCGATAATATGTAAACAGATGGGAATAGCTGTGTGTCAATAAAACTTTATTTACAAAAACAGGTGGTGGGCTGGATTTGGCCTGTGGGTTGTAGTTTTCTGGGCCGTGGAGCACATGTTTGTCTGCAACACATAATTTCAAAAATCATTTTTCTGTTTGATTTTCATGGTTTAAAAACATGCCATTTTCAACTGTGGATGAGTGCCCATCTTTTGAATTTTGGTTTCTTCCTGACATAATTCCAAGTCCTTGCTTCGGGATTTCTTGTTAGCCCTGACACTTCTTGTCAAGTATGCTCCTCTTTGGCTCTGTTGGGAATGGCAGCAGAGCTGGAATGGCTGGATGTGAAGGCAGGAGCCAGCTTGGAGATGATACTTTCCATACTTGGGCAACTTGGGAAAAAGTCAAGAGTTTGGAATGAGGATTTGGAACAAAAAGGCTGAGGGCTGACCTCATTTTTTTAGGATAAAGAGACGAAAGGAATACGGGAGATGATGTGCCTGCTGCCTTGGCTGGAGGTGCGGGTTTAATTGATGACTCTGTATAAGGGTGTGTTACGAAGTCTTTTGAGGACAAATGTTGCATAATTAGGATTCTGAATAATAGGCAATACATTTCATGATACAGATGTTAAGGAATCATGCTATTGGTTTTGGAAGAAACCTAAGGAAAACAGAGTCCTTTCAGTCTTTTTCCTGGGTGTTATTTAGATGGCTTGTCTTCTAAGCACCTGTGTATCAGTGTCTGAATTTTCTCAGCAGAAGAGGGCTAGTGGTCATTTAAACTCATATTAAGTTATATTTATTTGAAATGTTCACCCTAAAATTGACCCAGTACAGTAAGGAGCTGGGAGAATATCTCCCTGCCTTCTTGGAGACAGGGACACCCATCATACTATCGCAAGTGCTGGAATGTTCCAGGGAGGCAGGGCCAGGGCGGTCTGTTCCTGTCACTCTTTCAGAGGAAAGGAATACCTTAAACTAGATGAGTACCGCTGGTAGCTGTTTGTTCCTTGCGCCTCTGCTTCGAATGGTGAATACTGTAAGCACGAGATGGGCACTGACAGCCACCGCTCCTCAGATCTTGACAGGCTGAGAAGCACTTAGCACCCCAGCCTCCTGCGAAGCATCGCTGAACGGGCAGGCTCTGTCTTCTTCCATCAGCCGATGTGATTGCTCTCCATTTTACGCTCGAGATCAAAATAAACAGAAACCACCTTCACCTTTGCCTTTCCAGGGTTAAGTGCCCAAGCAGGTGCTGTTCCAGTTGTGTGGTTTCCAATCAGCAAAACCACCCCCTTTTACATGTGGCAGCAAATGTAGGGAGCTTTTGAGAACTGAACAGAAAGGGCTCTCGGTTGTGTTAATAGAACCAGTTCCTCGTAGGGGGCCTAGCCATCCTTGGCTTCCTAACATACTTAGCTTTTTATGCATTACCTGGGGCTCCCTCCGGAAGGAAAATGATGGAGAGGTCACTGGTGGGGTGACCCAAAGACCGAGGCACTCCTTAAATGGACTTGACGTTTCACATGTAAATGTGACCTCCAGTTAAAGCTGGATTTGTTTAACCCTATTCCCTTCAAAAAGATTACAGTAATGCTGTTCTGATGAAGCCATCTCACCCTGTAAACTGTCATCTGATTTATACAAAGCCATCTGCTTCCGTACGGGGTGTTTTATTTGGGATCCAGGAGGGGAGAAGACACATCTGTACCCTCCAAAGCATCTGAATCTTAATGAATAAAGACACTGAGAGTTATTTAAAAGAGACTAGTATGATTCTATTTATACTTTGATGCCATTTTATAATCCATCTTCACTTTGGATGTTTACTGTCAGTCATGCAAGGAAATTAACTTTTCTGCTGGTTTCCTGAGTAAGGTAGCCATGATCAGAGAAGCGACCAGGAGGGCCAGGGAGCCCACTGAATACTGAGCTTTGGACGGGAGGGCAAGTTCCCCGGTTAGGAACTGCTGCACGCGCGGTGTGCACCTATCTTTAATGTGTGTATCCCCAGCCCAAGTGGAAGAGATTTCCTCTACAGCTCTATTAGTTGTTTCTCTTCAAAGAGAAAGGCAGGTTTTAAGTTAGTTATCATTTGCTCTTTCTTTATTCCTTCTTCAGTCATTTTCCTTTTTTCTTTTCTCTCTCCCTCCCTCCATCCCACTTTTCCTCCTTCCCTTTCTCTTTTTCTTTCCATTTCATTATTATGTAGGTATGGAGATTAGGAGAGGACTGTCATTGAAAAGCTGGTTTATTATACTCACAGATCCCAAGAGAAAGAGCACATGCCTTGGGGGGCGGGGGGGGCGGGGGACAGCGAGGGCAGGCTGGCAGCTCATGGGGAAGCACCAGGGTTGGTCAGAAGGCAGGGGGTGGGGGAATTGTGGGCAAGAGCCTTTAGTGTGGTTTCCATGGGAAGGAATGGGTGAGGCAGAGTGAGCAGGTTTAGGATTGACTAGTGTGATTAATTTCAGTGGGCTCTGGGTTCTAGGGGCTGCCAGTGGCTGGTCGACAGTGGCCTGGAGTGGGTGGAAGCATTGGCGGGTGTGGGCTCTGGAGCAGCAGATTTTCGTTTGAAAAGTGTGCTCAGGGATGAATTGTTTCCTGTCTCTAGGAAGTGACTCACCTTGGGAGGGGTCTGCCTTTGGGCCCAAAGTCCCCAGGACAATCTTCGTTTTTTTTTTTTTTTGAGGAAGATTAGCCCTGAGCTAACATCTATTACCAAACCTCCTCTTCTTTTGCTGAGGAAGACTGACCCTGAGCTAACATCTGTGCCCATCTTCCTCTGCGTTATATGTGGGACACCTGCCACAGCATGGCTTGCCAAGCGGTGCCATGTCCACACCTGGGATCCAAACCAGCGAACGCCAGGCCGCCGAAGTATAATGTCTGCACTTAACCACTGCGCCAACGGGCCGGCCCCAGGACAATCTTCTTTGGTTTTAAAAATCATGACATTGGATAGGACTGTCAGTGACATAAGGCAGTTCTCTGTTCAGTGCACACAAGTTTGATTATTCAACTCTCTTCTTCTTTGTTCTTTTAGTCACTCCCAGAAGTGACTCCCGGATTTGATGGCTTCCAGAAGCCCATTGCCCACCCAACGTCCATGTTTCTGAATGGTGGCCCAGTGCTTTCTGATGACAGAGATGGGACCCGATGCGAGAGAGGATCCGGACATTTCACAGACTTTGTAATCCTTACCCAAGCATTAATTTTGCTGCATAGGCAGCCCGTTCTCCCACAAAGCACTGACTAAGAAGAAAAGGGGCCCAGAGCACCCAGCAGGGCCTGGCTGACAGCTTGTGGCTCCCTCGCCACTGAAGGTTCTGAGGAAGGTGGAGACAGCAGCAGGAGCGAAGGACAGTTTGGAAGGAGAGTTTTAGTGGCTTTTTTTCTTTCTTCCTTCATTCCTTTTAAATAACTTTTAATTATAAGTATAGTTAATACTAAGAATTTGCAAAAAAAACCCTCTGGCTTCTTACAATCCTCTAGAGACATGCATATTTCTAAATTTAAATGTAGTCTCCTACCCTTTCTGCAGAAAGGAAGCATTTTTAAGCCAAACTAAAAGAAAGGAAATATATTCTCTTTTATTCTCTTATCCGTATTTCAAAATTTTTTTGGCACAGTTATTGTTGAGTGTTGTAAGGTGTACAGAACTGGGTTTGGGACCTTGTGACTTTTGGCAAATTACTTGTTCTCTTTGCACCCCAGTTTATTCATCTGAATAGTGGGGATAATAGCGCTGACTACCTCTCAGGACTTCTGTGAGTATTCCTCAGGGTAATGAATGAGAGGGGCTATTGCACACTTTACACCAAAGGAATGTCACCTCGTACTGCCAGTATCATTATTATTGCCATTTGATGCCCTCCTGAAGGGGCTTCTTCCTCGCCCGAACAAGGGGGAATGGGGAGTATTTGCCCTTTGGAATAGGAAAAACCTCCCAATCCCAGAGGACTTCACATTTGGAGTGATTTTACTAGAAACCAGAGGGAGGCCTCCTGCTTTGCCTTTGCCCACAAATGCCAGAGGAAGACTCTTCGGAGCCTTGCCAAGAGCAAAACAAGAATGCCAGCTTAAATAAACGTTAGCCCCGTCTCTGCAGAATCGTGATGTGTCCGATTTTCTAGAGTGTCGACTACAGGGTATTTATTATTCAGCGATAATAATAAATCGCTGCTTATGAAATCCAGGGACTCGGGTGTCATGGAGGGAGGCAGGAAAGCGCAGGCAGAAGAGCTACAAGAGACAGAGGTCCAGCCAGACCCGGGCTATTAATCATCGCCCTCCATTATTTCCTGAAGATTCATTCATTGTTCCATAGGTACCGAGAGGGTCAATTAGAGACCACAGACAGGCTTTTTCAAAGACACAGGAGGGTCAATTAGGCCCTCCTTATAATTTTCTGCTTTAACAGCAAATGCCAGCCTATTGCGCATCAGATGCAAGGGAGTTTGGAAATAAACAGGGTACTTTCCCTCCTCCTCCTTTAAAAAGAAAGAAAAAAAGTCCCCAACAACGAGAAATGGAGGCAGTCGGCCCTTGGTAACATATGGCTTACTGTCAGGCTCTGGTTCAAGTGAGGCAGAGAGAATCTGATCATCGAGACTTGTGGGGGGCAGAGTTCTTGTGGGGTCAGAGCACTAGGAACGGTCCGGGAATTTCTATGATGGAATGGTCTGTTCCCATATCCGAGGTGATTCATTTATCGCGGGTATGATCTGAACCGCACTGGCGTGAGGGTACGATTATAAAGTATCTCCATACCTAAGATCAATTGAGGTGGCTGTCCAGACGGACACGTGGTGAGTCAGCATCACCCATCACTTACTGGTGTCCATGTTTAGGAAAGAATTCAACCCAATGCACAGAAGTGTTTTTTCCACGACACTGATTTTTGTTTGTTTTCACTGAGATTGGCCAAAAGAGTTTGAAACACATTACAGTAAAGTCAAGAGGATGGGATTGTCATAAGTGAGGGGCAGACAGGAAATATGGAAAGAAGATTGTCAGAAGTCCATGTACCCCCTTTCTTCTACATTTTTGAAGTGGACTATTAGATTTTGACTCTGCCAGTTTCTAAATGCCTCTTCTTGTTCACAGAATGAAGGACAAATTATTATTATTTTTTCACCTTGAGATCCTGTTCTATCTGCCCACCATCACCTAGAGAGATGGGAACAAAAGAGAAATGCTTTTCATGTGCAAAACCCAATTCCAACTTTAGCGATTTTTTTCTGGGATCTCACTAAGACTTCTGAGCCCCACATTGTCGAATTTATTCAGCCAGTGTTTGGTTTTGTTTGTTTGTTTGTTTTTGAGGAAGATTAGCCCTGAGCTAACATCCACCACCAAACCTCCTCTTTTTGCTGAGGGAGACTGGCCCTGAGCTAACATCCATGCCCATCTTCCTCCATCTTATATGTGGGACGCCTGCCACAGCATGGCTTGATGAGTGGTGCACAGGTCCTCACCCGGAATGCCTGGGATCTGAACCGGCGAACCCTGGGCTGCCAAAGTGGAGTGGGCAAACTTAACCACTACGCCACAGGGCTGGTCTTATTCAGCCCATGTTTCTTGAGCACGGGCTATGTGCAGGCACTATTCTAGATGTTGGGGCTGCATCAGAGAACAAGGGGGGCAAAGCCCTTTGCTCTTCAGTTCTAGAATGCTGGAGTGCCAAGCCGCTGGGGCCTCTTTCACTTCCATGTCATTTGTCCTGTATGATTTTCAAGAAGGGGAACAGGACTGAGGTTGAAAGGGTGAACTATGTCTAGTGGAGTCTTCGCTAAAACCACTGAAAACTGTCCCATTTTTTCATTTCCCCAGAAAGAGGGCATGAGTTTGTATTCCTCTAGGGCAGGGATTTTGTCTGTTTTGCTGCTTTTTCAGAGTCTGAAACAGCACACGTAGTAGGTCCTTAACGAATATTTGTTAACTGAATGAACTAATGAGTGGGGGCTGTGGCTCTGAGGAGCTGGCCTCCTTCCCAGCCTCCAGAGAAGCTTGCCTTCACTCCTGAGCAGCCTGGGCCCCTGGCTGCTGCTGCCGCCCAGGGATCGGCTTTCTTTGCAGTGCTTTTGCTCTCCGATCCCTGGATAAAACAGCAAGAAAAGCTTCCAACCCTTGGACACTGCATCCTCATTTCCAGCTCCTATCCCAGAAGTTGCAAATTAGTGGTTTGCAGATGTCTTTTGTTGGGACTGCTGGGTTTTTGTTTTCTTAATGAAATAAATTAGTTGCCAACATTTTAAAAACTGGGCCACTTCACATCACAATCGGGATTTCCTGCTTCTCTTGAAAAAGCAGAGCTGGCGTCATTTGCATGCGCTTCCCAGTGGCACCAGGGGGCTGGATTTCAGTAGTGGCTGCCCCTGTCTAGCTGGGGTCCATGCCTCTGGTTTTCCATAGTGTCCATCAGGCCCTCTCTACTCTTTATAGAAACTGCCTGGCCTCCTAGGCATTGGAGTTTCCATCCTTTGTATGGCAATTACACTAAATCATGAGCCCACCCATGCACGCCCAGGCTATCATGGTGGCCTCTCATAGGCCTCCCTGACTCCAGACCTCTGATTCATTGAGCTGATCAGCATCTTGGCTCCCTAGTCCCAGATCTGATAGTGCTCTGAAAGGCCAGGTCTTATATATGCAGATCCTTCTGCCTAGAATGTTCTTTCTTCCTGTTCCAAACTAACTTTGACTCTTCCAGAAGACTTGTCTGAACCCTAAACCCCTTCTCTCTGTAAACTTTGAGTGTGGGTTGGGTACCCCTCTATCCTCCATTGTTCCCGTAATACCCTCCACAACCACGATGGTATTGTGGTTATCTGGTTATTACTCTGCTGGCCACCTCAGGTTGTCATCTCCCTACAGACAAGGGCTTTGTTGCTCATGGTCATATTCTGGGCATCCAGACAGGATCTGGCCCCTGGGGAAAACATACAGGGATCTATCTGGCTGGAGCCCAACGTGAGACGGGGACAAAGGTGACCAAAGGTAAGACTGGAAAAGTAAACAGGCTAAAGTCCCCAGGTGCCTCAGGAGTCCCAGTGAGTGCCTAGATCTTATCATCATGGCGATGGAAAGCACTGGGAAGGATTATGGCTATTTTGGTCCCCTGTAAGGGGACCAGTGTGCATTTAGAAGGAGCCCTCTGGCTTTAGTGAGAAGGGTGAGTTTGCAAGGGGCAGGACTGGCAGCAGGTAGGCTCTTAGAATAGCCCAGGCAAGAGGTGGTGGAGGCCAAAGCCAGGGATGGATGTAGAAATAAGACGTGGCTATTGATTGAGTGCGGGGCGGCAAGTAGATGACATTCTGTTGTGGGGAGGGGGAAGTCAGACATTATCTAGCCAACGGATTTATGAAAATAACTTGACTCCAATTTCCCCCCTCCTCCCCGAGAATCACCTTGGTAATATATTCTTTTATTAAAACTTGCAGAAAGCAGTGGCTCTGAGTACAGCGTATGATTTTAAAGCAGCGCTGTTAGCAAGCATCCACTGGCTTGGTTTTTAGTGTGCATATATTTTTGTGTATTCCACATAGAATATCTCTGCCTTTCTTTTTCTTCTTTTTAATCCTCCTCCTTAAGGGAAACCTCCTTGCAGTAGCTTCTTGGTAGAATGTTCTAACGAATGACTTTAATCGTGTGAATGGATAGCAGAAATGGACAGGAAAATCCTCAGCCCATTTATCTTACAGACCCCAAGTGTACAGGCACAAAACCACAACTTCCACCCTTTTTCTCCCCCTTTATTTTATACTTTACCTCAATTTATGACTTGGCTTACAATCTTTGCAGAAAGCTCAGCTCCCCAGCTTCCTCCTGAATCTACATTTTTCTATTTTGTCTGAAATAGCCAAGGTCTCAGGAGTTTCCCGTTATATTGCTTCAGAGAAATTAGTGACATTGAAAGGTTCTCATCCTTTTTTGTGTAATTTTGGTTACAAGAAGAAATTTACAAAGCTTCTTTTTTTCCCCTTTGTGGTTTGGGAGATTATATTAGATAATACTTGATACAAAAATACCCATGGTAGGACTTTTCTTCTTGTGGTAGCTTCGAATAAGTGCCACCATAATAGGTACCTTTCATAGAATAAATTCTGAACTCTGTTTGGTTTGTAATTTTTCTTACGTGACTTTGCGTAAAATATGACAGAGAAAAATAATTTCAATATCTGCTGGTCTAGATTCACTGGCTACAAATCTTATTACAATCATTAGTAATACTAGTTATAAATGTTATTTTGGAACTAATTCTTTAGTAATTAATAAAAAAGTAACACAGCTAGGGTGCTTGAGTTTCTATGTTAAGAATTTTTTACTCTGAAACCGTAGTGACTGTGAAAGCCAAAGAAATAAATAGAAGAAAGTTTTTATTTTAAAGCTGGGATTGTTGTATGCTGCTGTATTCATTTTCAATTGCCACGTTACAAATGACCCCAAACCTAGCAACTCAAAACAACACCCGTTTGTTAGCTCACAGATCTTAGGTCAGGAGTGTGGACACAGTGTGACCAGGTTCTCTGCTCAGGGCCTCACAAGGGCAAATTGAAGGTGTCAGCTGGGGCGAGGTTCCTTCCTGGAGGCCCTGGAGAAGAATCCACTCCCAGGCTCCTTCCGGTTGTGGTCAGAATTCAGTTCCTTGCAGCTATAAGACTGCGGCCTCCATCTCCTTTCTCACTGTAGCTGCTGGCCACTCTCAGCTCCTAGAGGCCACCCACATTCCTTGCCACGTGGCCCCCTCCATCCCCAGAGCCACTGATGGAGACTCTGTTGTGCATTGAATCTTCTCTGTGTTTTGAATCTCTCTGACTTCTCTTGACTCTGCCATCTAGACCCATATTTAAAGGGCCCGTGTAATTATGATAGTCTCTTAATTTTAAGGTCAACTGATTTGGAGCCTTAATTAACATCGGCAAAATCCCTGTCCAGCAGCACCTAGATTAGTGATTGAGCGGATACTGGAGAAGGGCAGGTGTACACCAGGGGCCCGGAATCTTGGGGTCCAACTTAGAATTCTACCAACCCAAGCCACTTTATTTTTTAAATAATAACAAACAAAGCCTAGATCTTTTCAGAGGCAGAAAGTTTAGTATAAAAGAAAGGGGATACTTGTGGAAGACATAAAACAGAAAGAAAAGAAGCTTGGGTAGAGCCGCCCGGATGGAGTCAGAGATTTGATCATGGACAGACATGCCTTCCACATGAGCCAAGCACGTGAGTTTGCCTGAAGAGGTAGGTGGGGCTTGGGGAAAGGGAGAATGTATGGCTCGGGATCTTTAGTTGCCAGCAGATGAAGCTGAGTCAAAAAAGTTTGGGTTCTTGTTTGACTTGATTCAACTCATTATCTTCCCTGTGCCTCAGTCTCCCCATCTAGAGTCTCTTAGTATTCAGAATTGCTGTAATGATTAAGCAGCGGTAAATGGATGTTCAGTCATTAGCCCTGGCATACAGTTGGCACTTAGCAAATGTCCCTCCCATTGTCCATTTCTCTGGGTAGAGTTGTCAAATCAGATTAGATGGTAAACCCTAGATTTGATCCAGGCGCTCTGGAAATTACGGACTTCTCAAATTTTTCCATGGCAAATGCCTAACAGGCAGAGGGGAAGGAATCTGGGCTCAAGGAGCCTGGGAGTGTTGCCTCAGACTCCCACTCCACACACAAAATTCCTCCGATGTCTCATTTCATCTCAACAACCCATGCAAAGTCTGTATTCTGCTCCTAATGTAGCCATGTCGTATTTATATAAGAAGTAGTGTTTTAATTACTTACTAGTTACATTCACACCCCAGGGATGTATGTTTGTCCCCTTTGTTGTTGCATCTCAGGCTTCAGGACCAGGACTAGGCAAGCCAGACACCTACAGCATCCATTTAAGGAGACGCACCCTCCCGGGTCCATGTAAGTGCCATCCTGTGCTTGCTGGAACTCAGCTTGTATGACTGCTTAACTGTTTGCCCAGGTGTCCCCCTGGCCTCCCCTGGTCCAGACCCTACTTGTTAGATGTCCAGGCCGAGTCAAGATCTGCATTCCTTTAGGGCACTGTGCCCACTGACAAGCTGATAGTTCCACTTCAAGGGGGCGTGAGTGTGCAAGCCACGAGCCACGATCTTTGACACACAGAAGACTGTGTTGATGGAAGCGATGAGCTCTTAAATTTCCTAACAGAAAAGCATGAGTCTGTCCTGCACACAGAGTCATCACATCACACAACTTGGCGGCTTGAGGGCTGTCCGATGAAGGGGTGACGCACAATCAGTTAATTACATAAGGACAACTTGAGCAAACTCCACAGCTCTGCTCCTTACCCTGCCATGTGCCGCACAGATTCCTCTGAAAAGGATTACAGATGTTCTTTTTTTTTTTTTAATCCCTCCCCCATCTTTCTTTCTTTGCACCCACGGCGCTCTGCACTTCAAGCTAAATATAATGTATCTGATTTCCCATCATACATACTAATCAGGTTTGAAAGTTGTCTTGTGAGGCTTTAAAAAGCTAGCCAAGAGTAGTGCTATTTCTCCAGAAGGATGTCTGCAATCAAGATGATTACATAGGAAAATAAATCATAATTTATATTGCTGAAAATGTCATTTGCAAAACACTCTGACAATACTTTCCTTTCAGTCTGTTTTCCTGTGAATGGGGTAAGTGCTGCCCTTCTGAAACTTTCCCTTTCTTTTATTTATTTATTTATTTTTGATGCTCTGAATATCCTGGAAGCAACTGCAGTTATTGGGCGATGGGAGGTGGTTCAGGAACACAACTGGCAAGGCCCGATGCCCAAAAATTGAACAATACCGATGGAGAAGAGAGCATTCAAAGATATTCTGTGTTTAGAATACATTCACACGTGTGTGTGACCATGCATACACATGAGCATGCACACATTTTAAAAAACATTTTATTGTAATGAAAGCGAAGTTAAAGATAGACTCTTAGAAGCACAAGACTTTTAGGGGGCCATCTCTCTCTGCCCTCCTGCCTTTGGGTTAGACTATAGTCAGTTGTCCAAGAGAAGTGATTCATTATCTGTTTCATTAATATCCCTTGGTATTAAGAACTCTCTAAGTGTGTCCCAGTTGACGGATGTTAAATCCACAACGCCAACAGTTGATACCTGTGGTAGATTATCAATACGGCCATCGATTCTTCCCTCTGTCCTGCATGTATGCCTTTGTGTTGTGATGGCCTAGATCTCCCAGCGAAAGGTGGAGTCAGTTTCTCCACTGCTTGAATCAGCTTGCCTCCTGGAACTCGCATCGGCCATGGGGCATCAGGGTGACCCAAGCAGAGGCTTGAAAATTGCTTCTGCATGTGTGCTGATCAACTTACTGCTCTTGGGAGCCTTCTGCTTCTCGGTGTGAACAAGCCTGGACTTGCCTGCTGGGTGATGAGTGACTGGCAGCCATGTTGCCTCATTGCCCCAACCAAGAGCCAGCCAGGCCACCTGGGGGCAGAGCTGCCTGGCTGACAGCAGGCACCTGCCCAGCTGGGCCCAGCCCAAATTGCTGACCCACCAAATCATGAGCTAAAAATAAGTAACTGTTGTTTTTAGCCACTGATTTTTGGATGGGTTATTTGCACAATAAAAATTAGCAGAGACAATCCTTAATGAATTTGACTCTTCACAAGCTATTGTAAAGGTTTGAGACGAGGGGTAGTTTGCTGTTTTCCTCAGCTGTAGGCCTGGTATGTGGGAAAAGATAGCTGGTGAGTGCACCTCTGCTGATGCTCCAGAGTGAGTGTTTCCTCTCTCAGGAAGCATGAGCATGCCTTGGAGGAAGTTATGTGCTTTAAGGATGTGGAAGAGGTTGAGCATCATTGAAAACCTTATCCCTCTCTCGAGGATCAGGCAGTAAGGTCTAAGGGGAGGGGTAAACTTTGGGTGTTAACAAATAGAACGCTCTAGGGAAACCTTCCTTGAGTCCTCATGACAAGGAAAGATGTACTTATCCCAAGCAACCAATTAAAAAAGAAAAATCTCAGCATCATATCTGACAATGTTTTCTTCTTTGCTCTGGCCACTAGGGAGCTCCAAATCAAATTTTTAGCAAACTTCTCCCCACCTTCAGCAAAGTCATAGTGCTGTATAGTACCTCTCTGGTAACTAATATCTCTTCTGACTTCATCTTAGTATTATTCTTCCTTTCATAGGAGTTCTTTATCTATTTTTCTTTTTCCTTCTTCTTTCTTTCTCTCTGCTTCCTCCTCTCCTCACTCTCATTTTTTCCTTATTTTTTTGTATACTGTATGTATTTGTGCATGACATCTTAAATCTCCCTTTTTTTAAAAAAAAAAAAAACTTGGCACCTGTGCTAACATCTATTGCTAATCTTTTTTTTTTTCTTTTTCTTCTTCTCCCCAAACCCTCTCCCCCCGCCCCTCACCCTGCTACATAGTTGTATATTCTAGTTGTAGGTCCTTCTGGTTGTGCTGTGTGGGACACTGCCTCAGCATGGCCTGATGAGTGGTGCCATGTCTGCACCCAGGATCCGAACTGGTGAAACCACAGGCCACCGAAATGGAGCACACAAACTTAACCACTCTGCCATGGGGCCGGCCCCTTAAATTTCCCTTTTTAACAAGGCAGGTAGAGATTAAAAAAATATATATATACAAAAAAAGAGGTACTCCATGAAATTGTTCAAGCTCCAGGAACTGAGAGAAGAGTACAGGCAGGTTCTTGGATTGCTCCCTCCCGCTAACTGTGACTGGAGGGAGCCAGCCTTGTCTCATTCATTCATTCATCAGAGGCAGCAACAGAGCAGAAAGATCATAGACTTTGGAGTAGGAGGTTCTGGGTTTGAATTCTGACTCCGTCACTGTATTAGTTTCCTCTTGCTGCTGTAACAAATTACCAAGAACTTAGTGGCTTAAAGCAACACACATTTATTATCTTACAGTCCTGGAGGTCACAAGTCCAAAATCAGTCCTATGGGGTCAAGGTGTCGGCAGGGCTGGGTCCTTTGGAGCCTCTAAGGGAGAGTCCCTCTCCCTGCCATTTCCAGCCCCTAGAGGCCACCTGCATCCGTTGGCTCATCTTCAAAGACAACAGCACAGCATATCATCATGACTCCTTCACTGACTCTGCTTTCGTTGTCACATTACCTTCTTCTAATCTAACCCTCCTGCCTCTTTCTTATAAGGACTCTTGTGATAAGGATGATCCAGGATGGTCTCCCCATCTCAAAATCCTTAACTTAATCACAGCCGCACAGTCCCTTTTGCCACGTCGGGTAACGCATTCGCAGATTCTGGGGCTAGGACATAGCCATCTCTTGTAGGAGGTGCATTGTTCAGTCTACCACAACCACTAATTCTGGGCCTCAGTTTCCCTCACCCATAATGCAGGGACAATAATATCCTACAGGCTATTGGGGGAAGTAGAAAACATCAGCTTTGTCAAAGGGTGTCAGACGGAGATGCAAGTGTCCCTCAGAAAGCTGACCTGGGGCCCGTCTTTCAGGAGTAAAGTGTGGGTGAGACCATCACATTTTTCATCCCCCCAACACTCACTGAACAGATACTTATACATTGGCTGTTGTCTTGGTCTGCTAGGGCTGCCACGACAAAATACTACAGACGGGATGGCTTAAACAACAGACATCTATTTCTCACAGTCTGGAAGCTGGGAAGTCCAAGATCAGGCTGCCGACAGATTCAAGTCTGGTGAGAGCCTGCCGCCTGGTTCAGAGGGCCGTCTTCTTGCTGCTCTCACATGGCAGAGAGAGGAAGCTCTGGTCTTTCTTCCTTCTCTTGTAAGGACACTAATCCCATCACGAGGGCCCCACCCTCCTGACCTCATGTAAACTGAATCACCTCCCAGGCCTTGCCTCCACGTACCATGGCACTGGGGTTTAAGGCTTCAACATATGAATTTGGTGGATGGGGGCACAACATTCAGTCCATAACAGCTGTCTTACATCTCTACTCGGAGATTCAGAAAACAGCAAGTATGGTAGAGAAACTGGTATGGAACCAGGAGAGAGCCCTGTGGATTTCTCAGGTGTCCCCCAAACCAGCTGCGTTGTCTTGGGGCTGTGGCTTCCCCTCTCTGACTTTCCGTGGCCTCACCTGTAAAATGTGGGGCATACAAATGTCCCCATCACAGCATCGTTCTGTGGCTCTCTGTCACCACGAAGCTGTGGACAGGTGTGTGTGCTGGGCAGCTGGCGGAAGTCTCAGTCTCCACCCCACTAGACTCCTCTCCTGGAGGCAGATGCCTCTTAGGATATGGTTCTCAGTAGCCAATCGTGCCATTAGCACATTGGAGAATTTTAGCAGCCCCCAAGTGGGTTTTACTTCCTCCTCCTAGAATTCCTGCCTGAAAGGTGGAGACAAAGTTAATTGAGCACCCAGGGTGTATGAGGAGCCTGCCAATTGCTTTTTGTGCTTTATTTTATTCCTCTGCTGGAGGGGTCATGACTGTCCTCAGTTTACAGATAGGAAACTGAAGCTCCGAGGGGTTATGTCTGTGAATAGTAATAGTAGCAATAGTGATGATGATCATATTAGTCATTAAAATCGTAGCAACTACCAGAGTTATCATAGCAGGAGCTCACATTTATTTATGTTCCTTCTGTATACCAGGTACCAGGCCAAACCTATATATTCATTATTCATTTATCCCACACTGGGAGGTAAGCATGCTCATCATGCCTGGTTTCAGAGGAAGAAAGGGAGGCTCAGAAAGGCCCAGTGATTATCACAAGCCCCACCTCTGTGAAGGGCGTGATGGGCAGAGGCCAGATCTGAGTCCCTATCTCCTGACTCTTTCACAAGGCTATGCTGGTTCCCTGAACTTGTCTTCTTCCACTACCAAGAAGTGGGCTCGTTTCTTTCTCAGAAGTGCCCAAGCTCACCCCTGCCTCCCTCCATCCCACACCGGTGTATCTTTAAAGGGTGGCCTTGGCCGCCAAACTAGGGCAAAGAGAACCAATTGGGCACTGCCCCCCTCCAGCCACCCTACTGGCGGAGGAAACTTCTACCTGGCCCACGCTGCCTTTGCGGTGGCTGAGTCAGGGGAAAGAAAAAGAGAAAGTTCTCCAGCTGGAACTGTGCAGACAAACCATCGGAGCCTCTAGCAGGGCGGTCGCCAGGGCCCATTACTGGGCTGGAGTGACAGAGTGTGGCACGCCTGCAGCTCATCCCGTGTCTAATGGAACAGAAACGAGCACCTCACTGCCCTTGTTTTCTAGCGGCTCGGCCGGGCTCTGCGAGGTTTATTAATCTCGGCGTCTAATGGAAAATGTGTTGCCATGTTAAATCCGAGCCACTGTTCACTGCCCGACCGATTGAAGGCGGCAGGAGTCTTTGTCTTATTTACACGCAGCGCCTGGGAGAGACACTCGGGGCAGATCCCCATCATAAAAATCCGTGCAGAATTTGCAAGTGTGCATTAATGCATGTGACCAGATGGTTCTAAAACACGCCACTTTAACCAAAAATCATCCTCTGAAAAACTCTTCTGAAGAACATCGTGCATAATAACTGCCTTGAGTAGGGCCATAATTTTAGAAAATGTATGAGGTCCGGGATGAAGATGAGGGGGGAAAATGGCTCCTACTATAACTGCATTGTCCCCCCGAATGCCTGCTTGAGAGAAAAACCCGCCCACTGTGAGGAACCGTGGCGACACTCAGACCATTGAGAATCACCATGAGTTATTACCCTGAAATTGCTAACCACCGCTTTCTAAGTTATCTCTTCAAAAATAAGAAAAGGCTTCCAACTTCTAGAAACAACCAGCTGTTAGTTACACGTCACAATATTCATACTAGTGCCTGCAAATGTATTCTTTGGTGTGTTTTCTGTTTGTGTCTTACAAGTTTTAAGGGCCATTCGTTGAAGCCTCTAATAATCTTAACCCTGTCATATTTACACTTGAGGTCTTATTATCCTCCCCTTAGCTATGGAAACAGACGAATAACCTGCTTAGGATTTACCCAGCTAGTGCTTGTGGCCCACTCCAGGCACAGTGAGAGGCTGTGTCAGCCTCTGAGGCTTGCTCATTACGGGGGAACCAAGCAGGTCCCAGATAAGTCATCACTGTGGGGCAGGAGAGGTTACTAGATAGGCCACTTCGTCTGTCTGAGGAGGCCTCAGGTTTGCAAGCCATTGTTTAAAATTACAAGAGGCCTTGGGACTTTTTAAACAGGAGTCAGGTGTGCAGAAATGCAACTTTCCTTAGCAAAGATGTACCATTTCCTGCCGAGAAGAGTCAGAAATAGAAAAATGCTTTTGGTCTCTCTATATTGTGATTAAACCAAGTGGGTGCATTTTCATTACAGTAAATCAGTTTTTTCTGTTATAAAACCTCCTATTTCATTTGCTGTTCAAATTCGACGTTTGAGTTTGTTTAAAATTATTACCATCTTTTTAACGTTCACCTGTATGCTTTTCAATCGGTCATCTCTTCTCATCTGCAATATACCTGTGAAGGAGCAGCTGGACAAAAAAAGGAGACTAAGAAAAAATGTTAAATGTTAATGATTCCTTCCCTAACTGCAATTTTGTCAGCTCCGTTTTGTACATATATGATTATGAAGCAATTTGCATGGAATTTACACCTTTTCAAATTTTGAAAATTGCCTTGTTGAGAAAGAATCGTTGCAGTTCTCAATACCACACTGATTAATCACAGTTATAGAGTAGACATAACATTTTTATTAAACTCTCAGTGAGCAGGAAAATTAGCACTTCCTGCAATAACGATCCTAATTTCATTAGTGAACGTTTTCATTTATAAAGTGCCTCTTCCTTATCTTGAACCTTTTATCCTTTTCTTATTGACCAAAGAGAGGGCATATCTTTGGGAGCTGGTAATAAACCATATTCATAATATGATGTGACCTCATCGACAAGCTACTGCTTCTAGCCGATCATCTTCCTTGATCATAAATATCCATCGTTACCTCTTGTCATATGGTGCTCTTTGAGCTTCCTCTGAATTTCAAATACGATAAGAGATGGTTTCCATCCTTAAGCGCTTGCAAGGGGATAGTTATTGGCAAGATTAAAACTCTAAAACTATCATGTGGCTATTAAGATTAAAAAATATAGCCTTTTGTTGATTTTCATGTAACTTCTTTATTGTATGCTTATAATAAAGGCGAAGCAGGTGAAAATACAGAAAGGACTTGTGGTCCTGTTTGCCTTTCTAGAAACTGAACTGTGTAAGTAATCTCAGGGGGGAAACTAGTAAGTGGGGATAGAGACAGCTGGATTAGAGATCTGGGGTCCAAGTGTTTTGTATACGTATAAACTCGTATATAAGTCTCCAGCTCCACCACAAAGTCCTTTCTGAAACACGGTGGTAGATGAACTAATGCAACAATTATTTACTTACCACCTTCCTACTAGATGCCAGGTGCTGTTTCAGGTGCCAAGGACACAAAAGTGATCCCCCAGAAAAACCAGGTGCCTCCCCTCACAGAGTTTGCATTCCAGTGGTGGAGCCAGGCAAGAAACAAGTAAAACACTAGATAGAATATCTTCCCGCTGTGACTTCAGAAGCACATGCATGCTCAGAAGCAAGCAAACACGGCATGTGCGAGAAAGGAAGGTCAGGGATGGCGGAGCATCTGGCCCTAGAAAGGATGCCCCGGTTACACTGAAGTTGAGGCTTCAGAGGTGAGAAGGAGCTAGAAATGTAAAGAGCCAGAGGAAAAGTATTTTAGAAAGAAGGAATGGAAAGTTGAAAGGCACTGTGTCAAGGCAAACATTATGCATTGTTGAAGAGATGGCGTTGACCAGAGGGTTCCTCCATGTGCCCTGTGATTTTTAAATTTAGAATTGAGGTCCATGCTTGACGTGAAATATTGATCTTTCCTTTGTGTCTAAGTGGGTTGGGAAAGCTGTATATATTCAAAGTAGAAGAGAAACGTACATTTCTGAACACCCAGTGAGAGAGCAAGTGGCAGTGGCAGCTTCCTAGTCTTAGAAACTTGGGTAATCTTTTCTTTATATGTTGGTTTAGAAAATTTTTTTAATGTGTTGGTTATATCGCTTTTTTTTGGGTGGGGGGGTGAGGAAGATTGGCCCATAGCTAATATCTGTTGCCAATCTTCCTCTTTTTACTTGAGGAAGATGGTCCCTGAGCTAACATCTGTGCCAGTCTTCCTCTACTTTGTTTATGGGACGCTGCCACAGCATGGCTTGATGAGCAGTGTGTAGGTCTACGCCTGGGATCCAAACCTGCAAACCCTGGGCCACCGAAGGGAAGCGTGCAAACTTAACCACTATGCCACCCGGCCAGCCCTATATGGATTTTTATGAGCCAGTTATGGCATAGAAAGGTAAATGACCTGCCCAAGGTCATCCCACCAATAGACTTGGGATCCAAGCTGAATCATTTATTACTTTGTGAAATTTCCCACTAAATATATATATTCATCTGATGTATTATACTTTAACTTCATTAATAACTTTTCATTAGCTTATGTCTTATTTTGTCAACTTTATATGTAGATTTTAAAGGGCAGTACCTATCTTATAATCTAAGCAGGCATTACTTGCTGAAAACTTAGTTACATGAAAACCAAAAGGAGACATCATTTTATACTCACCAGATTGGAAAAATTTGAGTAGCCTGGCAACACCGGGGATTGAGAAGGATGTGGAGTAACAGGAAATCTCGTAAATTACTCATGGGAGTATAGATTGATATAGCCAATTTTGGAAAATACTTTGGCATTACCTAATAAAGAAATATTTAATCTATTCACTTTCATTCATATGAACATGCTTTCAAGCAACTCTTGAGAACTAGGAAAAGTTCAAGAATGTTTCTGGCACATTATTTATGACAACAAGAAACTGAAAACTCCCCAAAGGCTATCCATAATAAATTACGGAAATAAATGGTGGTATTTTCATGTAATGGGATACTAGATAGCAGTGAAAATGAATGAATGACCTATGCATCAACATAAAGGAATCTTGAAAACATAACATGGAATTAAAAAGGCAGTTACCTAGAGAATATACACAGTATGATTCAACTTATATAAAGTTCAATATATAAGCAAAATTAAGCATACTGTTTGCAGATGTAAAGATATGTGCTAACACTATAAAGAAAAGAAAGTGAATGAAAAACACAAAATATGAGCTAGTGCTTCCCTAGGTGTGGGATGGGGTGGACGTGGTAGGGAGGAAAGGAGAGTAATGTCTTGGGGAGAGGCACATAGGGGAAGTAATGGAAAGTTCTATGTCTTTAGTTGAGCAATAGGTATATGGGTAGTCATTCTGTTTATCATTACTTAAAATATGCACACATTGCTTATGTAACTCTTTTGTTACGTGTGCCCATTGCATAATATTGAAAATTTAACAACACTCTGGTACCTTGAAATTGAATTAAGTGTCAGATGCTTAGCTCTTTTTTCTTTCTTCTTCTTAGCCTTGACCCACTGTGAGATCTTGCCTGGTGAAAAAATGGAAGAGAGATATTGCTCCCTGTGACTCTCATTTCTCCATACTCCAATCTATCCTGTATGTCACATGCATCTTCCTAAAACACAGTCTTTACCATGCCACTCCCCTGTTCAAAAATATTCAATGGCTCCCTGTTGCCTCCAGGACCGAGCTCACAATCTTCAGCCTATCATTCCTTTTACCAATGCACTCTCTGCCTCACCAGTGTTTTCATCATTTCACTACTTTCTGTTGTGCATAATTCTCTGGTCAGCCATTGGACTGGGTAGTGGGGACACAGTAGTGAACCATTAACCCATGGCTTTCATCAGTCTCATCTGCTTCCTGTCCTTCCAACCATCTGCTCATTCTTGATCTCTATTTGTACACGCTCCAAGTTCTCGACTTGTGCATCACTTATTATTCTTGGTGTATAAATTAGCACAAATTTTGTAACTTAATGCAACACACATTTATTATTTCATAGTTTCTGTGGGTCTGGAGTCTGGGCATGGCTTGGCTGGCTCCTCTGCTTAGGACCTCACAGGGCTGCAGTCAAGGTATCAGCTAGGCTGTGTTCTCATCTGGAATCTTGATTGAGGAAGAGTTCACTTCCAGAGTCACCTCCACACCTTCAAGGTCACAAAATTTGATTACTGGCAGACTTCATTTCCTTACAGCTGTATGACTCAGGGCCCTGGCTTCTTGCTGGCCATTGGCCATTGGCTGGAGGTCCCCCTTAGCTCCTAGAGGCAGTCCTCAGTTCCTAAAAGCCATCTATAGTTCTTTATCACGTGGGCTTTCCAATACAGCAGCTTACTTCATTAGCCAGCTAGGAGTCTCTAGAGCAGGTCAGCCAGCAAGATGCAACACAGTCTTATATAACATAATGTAATCATGGAAGTAGCATTCCATCTCCTTTACCATGTTCTATGTGTTAGAACCACTTCACAGGTCCTGCTCACACTCCATGGGAGAGAATTACCCAAAGGTGTCAACACTAGGAGGTGAGGATTATGTAGGGCTTCCTTAGAGCCTGTCCACCACAGCTTGAAGTGTCTTCTCTTCTATTTGCTGCCAGTTAATGTCCATGAAGTCTCTAAAACCTAAATCCCATCTCAAGCTGCGTGTGATTGCTTCCTCCCTGGGAGCAGCAAGGAGAAGCCCTGGAGAGTCTCAAGGCCAGAGATCTGCCTTCAAAAGCTTCCATCTAAGGCGTTCATGTTAAAGCAGGAAGATTTTGAAGGAAGACTTTGCGTATGTTAGTTGGTGTCCTGAAGCCTCTTTCAGCAGGGATGAGAAATCACTTCTGGGCTAGTTTCACCCCTGGAGGTCAGGGACAGACAGTATATCCAAAGTGAGTTTTGGGTTTTTTTTACTTTTCAAGTAAGAGTTGTTAGACCCTTGAAGATTAGGGTCTCAAATACTGATCATCAGAGGTGTTTAGGAGTATTTCTTGAGAAGACAATAGACTGTGATAGGCTTGTCTTCACAATGTCAGATGTCCTGAGAGTGTGTTGTCAATCTTATATCCCAGTACTCTATAGAGCCACTGAGGGATGCTCAGAAAACGAAGAGGATTTCTGCATTGATGGCAAGAAGACCCAGACACTCTGATTTACTTTATCCTGGTGTCACGTGACGTCAGCTTTGCCTCAGACTGGGCATTTGATTTCATCCATTGCTTCCCCAAAGTCATGCATTTGACAGACATTTTGCGAGCACCTACCTGTGCTTGGCACTGTTATAGATCATGATGCCATTTTGAAAGCATAACCTGAAAAATGGACAGCACGCTGATCAAGCCACTGTCTGGTCTTGATTATTTTTGACACTATAAAGAAAAATTGCATTAAATCAAACCACAATAACTCCATTTACTTTTAACCCCACATAGTGAAGTTACCAATGTGTGATGCCTCTCCATATTCACAGGTGGAAAATGCCTAGATAAATACCATGAGGGACATTTTTAAGCATGCAAAAAATCAATTTTCATAAGGTTACATCTTTTTACCTCTTTATATAAAACATGCTGTATTAAAAGAGAGATTAAATTTTACTCTGTGGAGTAAAATGCAAACACAAAATTATTTTTTCATTTTTCAGAGCATGCACTGGATTATCATTTATTTATGAGGGTTTTTTTAATCTAGAATATATGGAAATCTTTTCTTGAAGCACAATATAATATTGAATTGGGAATGTTGTCTGACAGATTCCCTCTTGCAGTTGCATAGAATGATTCTCCTGTATGAATTTTTAAAAGAAACTTCAATACACTCTGCATTTGAAAGGGAAGAAGTAATCGCCATAATCTTGAGGAATCTTTTAAATGGCTCCATTCCAGCTCTTCTGTCTTTCTGCAACAAATAGTGCTTCCGTGATTTTCCAGAACTCACAAATGTCCAGTTTTCTTTCTTTTGTCCAAAATGTACATCCAACAATTGAAGTTCTCCTCCCAAAAGACATTGCTGTCAGTTCTGAATGGGGCTATGATGTGATTTCTATTTATTTCTTTTGCACTTTTTCCTTGCTTGGAAGCATTGGGCTTGAAAGGGTACTAGTATCCTTCATTCTCCATGAGGCAGATGTCTTTCCATTTCAATCCCTTTTCATTTCAGTTCCATTTCAGCATATGGTGAAGCTGCACAGCCATGAGATCAGGGACCACACAAAAAGGCTGGCTTGGGCGTCTTGATCCTTTCTCAAGAATCCTTCCAAGGTTTGCCCCTCTGTACCACCCTATACACTACTATCTTCTCTCTTTCATATGGCTCAATCGTTGTTTTTTTCCATCCTATTTCCACTCTGTGCTACTGCTGCATAGTCGACCACCCTAAAATAGAATGATCAGTCTACAGGTTGCCTACAGAGGCCTTGCTTCACCAGTCTCATTCTGGAGCCCAGGCTGCATGTGATGAGTTAGGGCACATTCTTCCCATGCTGGAAACTGGTAGCTCCCAATGCCTTATAAGGGCTGGACCCAGATTTGGCACATCCCATTGCTTTCATTCACATTTCATTGGCCAAAGCCAGTTATGTGGCCAAGCCTAACTTCAGTTGGGGAATTTTACACCTTCCAAGGAGGTGAGAGGATGGAAAGTGAATACTTGCTGCATAGACTTTCTGTCTAGTCTTTTTTATTTATTTATATATATAGAATGTACATATATGATCTGTCTAGTCTTTTGGATTTATTTAAAGTGTATTTTTATAAAATTAAATATAAATGTTAATAGCTTGTTCAGATTTTAACCTCTTTCAGAACAGAACCTCCAGCATTTGCCCCCTAAGTTCCAGCAGTGCCACCGTGAGTAAAGGGGCCGTGACTCCTGGCTCATTGTTTGGCTGGACCCCCTTTCATCCAACCCCAAATTCACCAGGAAAGAAGTTCATACAACACTGAGTATGATTCTCCACTTTGGAGCCAGACCAACTAGAGTTCAACTCCAGACTCATACTTCCAGCCTTGTGACCCTGGATAATTTACTTAACTTTTCTCGTCTTTAGTTACTAAATCATTTAAATGGTGATGGTTGTACCCATGTTCACCCTTGCACCTCCATCACGACATTTCAACTAATCCCCAATTCATAGGTCTGGCATGCCGTGTGCTGGCCCTCTCTTTGACTGCATCATCCTAGCAGTCTTGGACAAGCTGCCCCTTTGTGAGAAATCTGTTGCTGGGGAATGTCACTGGTATGACTTTCAATTTAGCACATGCACAGGCGACCTTGTTTGGGCTTGTGCCATTGGTAATTCAGTTTCGGGTTTTACTTTGACAGAGTGTATTCAAATATGGGTTTTGCTGTCTGTCATTCGTACCCTCATGGCCACAGTTCTTCCAAACAACCAAGACTTGCTAATTAATATTTTCACAAGAACATTTATCCCGTGGGTCCAGATTTCAAAGGAAAAAAATATACAGCCTTTGTTCTTCCAGATGCTTTATAATATAGTTGGGCATACATCATTTTGACCACCTGCTTCAGAAGGTACTTAGACATTGCCTGACCTTAACAAGACAATTAAGCTGTTGCTGATGCTCTTTTGCCTTTTCAACAATTAAAAATAATCATATACCATTAGATTAGTCTTTTGCCATTCAATAATGTGTTATATATAAGCACCAAATCTAAATATATAGATAAGATGGATGGATAGATAGATAGATAGATAGATATGTAGTTATTATGAACTGTGTGAAAGAAATTCATTTCCAGCTATGGGTCATTTGGAAAAAGATCAATATGATACATCAACATTATGAGTAAATGAAAATGAATGCAACCTCGTGGTTTTCTGAAAGCCTGGTTTTCTGTTTGGCTTCCAGAGTTGCATCTCTGACACCGGAACATGTATTATCTGTTGCAGAATGCTGGTTTGTGATCAGGTTTAATGGTGAGGGTCCATCCCCATAAATGAATATCATTTGTAATGCTGTTAGAGTGTTGTTGATTGCTAATATCCCTTATGACATGCTTTGCTTTTCAGAAACCTACACCACAAAAGAAGTGAGAGCAGTAAAGTTTACATTGTACCTCTTCTGCATGTTTTTCTTTGCCCTTTTCATTGTTTTGGTTTCTTCCTTTCTTTTTTCATATTGTCAACCACTGCATCATTTTCCTGCTCCCATTCTCAGTCCTGTTTTTCTTTCTGTTCCTAATTTTTGGAGCTTTTAAAAAGCAGTTTAATGATTCAGTAATAATTATGAAGCTCCTGCTGTATGGATGTTACTTTATTAAGCACAGGGATAAAAGGGCAGGTTTTGCTTTGTTCTTAAGAAACTCACAGCTGAGTCAAGGAGATAAATACTTAAATAAATTGTAGCAGAGTATGACAGAAATATATTTCATGTATGGAAGACATAGAATAAGAAGTGGGAGAGGGAGGCAGGGCAGACTTCAAAAACAAGTGATATCTCGTTGAGGCGGGTGAAGGGTCAACAGAGTTCACCAGGCAGGCAAAGTAAGGAAGGGCCCCCCCACTGCCACTCCAGACAGAAGGATCAGAGGAAGGGAAGAGTCTGAGGTCTTCAGAGCAGTGCAGGTGTTTATTTTTAATCGAATATAAACCAGGGGGTAGGAAGCAGCAGCAGATGAGGCTGGCGAGGGAGAAGGGCCTCAAAAGAGGTGCAGTAATGTTCAGGGATGCGGACATGGAAGGGGTGTTCCAGTTTAGAAGAGGAAGCCAGCCAAGCAATCCCTAGGCTTTGACATGTGGAATTTGAGAGTTGGTGGGATCTGGGAGATCCTCTCTCTCTACCACATTACAGATGGACAAACAGGCTGAGAAATGTTTGCGTTCCCACATCTTCAGAAAACAAATACCATCTACCTTATAAGGTAGTTGTGAGAAGTGAAATAAGGTAGTAATATCTTTAAATCCCTTATAGTGATACCTGGAACATATTAGTGCTTGAAAAATGTAAATTTCTCTTCTACTTGAAATTAGACTACCCTGAACACTCACTGAGACCCAAGGAAGGCATCACCATTTCACTCCAACCCATAGACTTCAGTTATAAGTATTCAAACTCTAGGGCTTGTGAAGGTGTCCTCTGAATGATGCCCCGTGTTTAAGGCTCGATGACACCCAAGAGCTAGCTCTTCTGACTGTGAGTGCTTGCTTTCTCCATCAGGCTGCAAGCTCTTTGAAGGCAAGGGCCATATTTGCTATTTTCTTTGCCAACAGAGGATTCCATTCATGCTGAGGACCAATTACAAACTGATTGCCTCTGTGGTCCCGAATAAACAACACCTCCTTGGAACCTGGTTGGCCCATTGGAAACGAGGAATGCTGACAGATGTCCAAAGGTGTTGGCCACTGGTCCTGTCATAGACAGATTGCCAAATAGAAACACTGAACAAATGGCACAGAAATCATTTCTTTAGCATACGTACACTTTGCTACATTAGCTGTATAATCCAGAAGTTCTGGCATTAGTAAATTATAGAAGCAACTTGTGACACTATCTGGTTTGCAGAGTATTTGGAGAATTTAAAGTTAAAATTCAGCTCCATGGTGGCAGTGGGGAGAAAAATGGGGAGGAAGAGCAATCTTCTGTGAAGGGTTTTTCTAATTATTATTCATTTTATAATGCCATTTATTAGGACCTTCATTAGAATGAATTCTTCTCTTAACAGCACCCCAAACATACCTTGTAATTCCCTTTGGCAATATCTGCCAACCCAGGCGGTAACTTCTGCTCATCAGTCTAGTGTAGCAGATACCTAAAGGATATCTGTGGACTTACCATATGAGTTTAACCGTATGAAAATCAGCTATTGCCCGTATTAGAGTTGGTTTGGTGGTTTTTAAAACAAATTTATTATTTAAAAGCTTTCTTGGGCATTTTCTACTTTTAAACGCTGTTGTATATCCTTAATGCACAGGATGTGGTAGTGTACAACAAGTATTTAAAAATATTTACAATTCTGATCTTATAAAGAAAAAGTTACATATGGTCATTTGAACTAATTGCTAAAATGACACTACATTAATTAGATAATTAAGGGGCTTGAGCATGTGGCTATTGTATTCATTGGGCTGGAAGCCAACGTTTTCTATAGCTGAGAAAATGGGTTAGCATAATTCAAAATTCAATTGCTGTACCCTTTTTCATATGAGTAGATAATACAGAATGAGTCTTAAATCTGGATTGGGAAAACTAACAGGAACTGGTTTTATTTTAATTGAGTTTTAAAGCACTTCTAGGCCGTCTCATTGTCTTTATAGTTTAACCCCTTGTGGTTGTGGCCGCCTGCCTGCCAGTCTTCTCATCTCACAGGTTCATGGTAATAATCTTTCTAGATTTATTGTGAACCCCTCGGAATATGTTCTTTACAATAAATGCCCTGAAACGTGAAACCAAAGTCTCTTTGCCCTCTGCCCAACTCCTCACGGAGAATGAATGCTACCCACGGGTTGCAGTAGTTTATAACAGTGCATTTTCTAGCTACCTTAACTTATCAAGGTTATTTGTCAGGAAAATTATCTCTTGTAACACCAGCTTCCCTACCTTTAGATGACAGGACTTAATACAAAAGTTTTCCCCATACCAACTAGTAGTGTAAGTTGATTTCATATCCTTTTATTTTATAAAGTTTTGCTTATCAGGTTTGTCATCCTCTATTTGAAATTAAAATGTGTGGTCTCCAGATGACCTTAAAGTAACTGACCCCCAAATCTAATCACTCCCAGCGTCTGTGAAAATCGACAAATATGTCAGGTATATCTCGGGGCATCAAAACATTGTTTTAAATATTTCATTTGTAGGCAAGGCCAGGATCATTTTCAGCTTAGTCCTCTGAGCAGGAACGCTGGGTGCATGAACACCTTTGGTTTCTTTGCTCTGTAATCGGCACTCATTATCAATGGGTTTGTATGAGCAGAAAATGTACAGTTATATGTTCTGCACGAGTGAATTATTGATTGGATTTACGGCCAGAAGATGTTCCTAAGTGGTCAATACACGGCCAAAGTGTGTCAGGTGAAGGTAAAAATAAAGTAAGATCTATTCTTTTGATAGCGATTGCTGTTGGGTTATGGTACACTTGTCATTTAAGGTTACTGTTGGATACAGATAAAAATGTTAATTGTATTAACATAGATGAAAATATGACATCAAAGCATATTCCTTATAAATAAGGAGTATCAATGTCTGTGTACAAGTTGAGATTTATTTTGTCAAAAATTATGTTCTTCATATGAGCCGACATTGATTGGCTTGCCAACATTGTCTTCTGGTAAGGACAGTTTAAAAATTTGGATACCTTTAGGTTTATGAAAATCTGTATGCAATTGTTCTATTTCTAATTATTTATTGGGCAATGCCAACGTCACGAAAACACCATTGGGCCATTGGCTGTTGATCAGTGCAGTCTCAACCCAATACGCGTATCTCTGCTGTGCCATTTCTAATAGATGACTAACGACCCCTGCTTAATAGTAAACTTGCTATTATGCAAAGTTACAGTTATTGGAAGGGTTTTCATCACACTGAGCCAAACTAGGGCTCCTGGGTACTCCCATGCCTGGATTCTTATCTCACTCCCTGACTGCCAAATGTCTCAGTGACCTATTATTTGGTAAGTCATTCCACTGAGGTTGAATAGGAACCTACTATGTCCTGGAGCTCTGTTGGTTCCAAGGACATGGAGATGTTGAAAAGAAGGACCTTGCCATTGAGATGGCAAAGTCTTAAGTAGAGGTCCAGTGTATGCCGTCCCGTACACATTTAACCTACTCAAGTTCAACTTTAGATGAGACAAACAGGGATTCACAAAGTGCTGGTGATTTTCTCCATTCCCCTCACTGAGCAGAGATCTTGAAGAAGATGAGACTCTTTTGTTCTTGAAGTCTTTGCCCTTTTGAGTCTCTTAGATGGAGCATCTTGTAATGTAAAGTGTTTAAAGATGTGTGTGCTATAATAACCTGGTCTGTAAACCTAGGCAGCTGCTTTACCTGACAGTTCAGCCAAAGGAACGGCACCGAGCTCGTGCTGGAGCAGCAACTAGCTCTCTTGGTCCTATTGAGCCAGCTCCAAAGCAAACTTTGGCATTTCAAGAGTAATTCTAACAATATTCAAATTTGCTTTATGCATCTACTCTAGAACCCAGCCTAATCAGTGTAAACTGAGATGCCACTCTAGGATCTTCAAAGGAATTTAGAATCACAATGAATCCGTTAAGAGGAGTTTTGTTTTTGTTTTTTCCGAAGCAGAATCTCAGGTCATAAAATGGAATGTGGATTGTAGGTCTCATGGGAAGATGTACTTGGCAGCGAGCGCTTCCTTGAATGGAGGCCTGGAAATGTCAGTCTCACACTCATCTTCCCAAGCTGCAGTTGACTCAGTGATAACTTGATCATAATGCAAGTGCCTTCAATGTCAGCGCATCAGGCAGGGGGTGGTCTGGCCCAGGAGCAGATGCCCTGATGTGGTGTTGGTAATCTAGAGGTTTTTGAGTTAAGTGCTTTTGACATGCAGAATCAAGAGTCAAGGGCGAAGCTGCCTTTTAAATGCTCTTTCTGAAGAGTCCACCGCAGATGTAATTGAGCCTCTCAGGTGAAGAGCTTTATTAGAGAAAAGCTGGTTAGTGTTGCATACCTATTTGGGGGAATATTTTAGGCGTCTTCAAGAACTGCTATGTGACATTGCTGAAGGTCTCCAGCCTTCTTGTTCTCCAACAGTTCAAGGAGAAAAATGCCGTCTAGGAGAGGTTGTCTAAGCGTCGCCATCCACTATGGCCCAAAGCAACCAGTCCCTTCCCTTCATAATCACAATTTATCATAATAAAACTACTTATATGTTTATTATATGTCCTTTGCACCAGGCTATAAGATCCATGAGGCTCAGGACCATGGCTGTCTTGTTCCTTTCTGCTTCCCCTGCATTGACTACAACGTCCAAAATAATCATTATCATTACCTTTATCATCATCATCACCATAGCTAGTGTTTATTGACATATACAGTGTATCAGGCACTGTAAGAAGGGCTTTATGTGAATTATTCCCAACCCTGGAGTCAAGAGTCAAAAGCAAATTGGCCAAGAGGAAAGAATATGGATTTTGGAGTTCAAACACTTGAATCCATGACCCCAGTATGCTAATTTCCAGCCTCGGGATTTTGCACCAGGTCACTTAATCCCTCTCTGCTTACATTTCCTCATCAGTAAAACTGGAATAATAATTCCCATCTGCCGAGTTTGCAGTGAGGATTAAACATGAGGACTGCTCTGAGCCCAGCACACAAAGGAAGCCCAAGACAAGCGAGCAGAGGTGCTATTTTTATATATGTTATAAAGTCTGAGAGTCAGGCTGAGAGTTGAGTGAAAGAAGCAGACACTTAAAAGAGTACACACTATGATTCCATTTATGTAAAGGTCAAAAGCAGCCAAGACTTCTCTGTGTGAGAGGAGTCAGAATAGCAGTTACCTCTCTGAGGGGCAGTGATCTTGAAGGGGCAGGAGGGTGTCTTCTGGCATGGTGGAAGTGTTCCATATGTTGATCTGACGATATGATTACATGGATGCGTATGCATGTAAAAGCTCATCCAGCCATGTACTTCCTACGTGTGCCCTTCGGTGTGTGTAAGCAATACCTCAAAAGAAATTATTTGAGAGAATTTTCCATTCTTTGAGAGAGTTTTCCTCCTGCCTCAGTCAAAGCACAAAGTAGGGGCCTGAGGGCTGGGGGGTAAAGATGGAGGAAGGCTGAGATGACCCCTTGGCCTGCCTCTGGATTCTGCTGAGACCCGTTCAAAGGCAGTAATGGATCCATTACTCAAAACTTGAGCCTAAAAAGAAATTCTTCAGCCATGTCCATGTGAACTAAATATAGCATCAAATTTATAATATTGTGGTTCTGACCACCCCCAGGCTATTTCTGACCACAGGGACAGCTTAAATGGTGTGGCCTATAAAAAGTCATCTTTAGACTCAGGCCAAATCTTGATCTATTTAGGGCCAAGATGAGACCAGGCCTTGGCAGCCATCCTCTCTGAGGTAGGGACTAAGCTGAATGGAGACCATTGCTACAGCTGCCGGCCAGGAAACTGGAAATTCCTTAGCCTTCTATCTCTTTGGGGACCAGTCTCTTAGTTATACGGTTTACTCATGCACCCCTTGACCAGCTCCCCAAAGCTGGATCCACTGATGGGCCCCCAGCTGGTCTTTTGCTGTCAGGGGGGCTTGGCATTAAGTCAGGCAAGCCCAGGCTTTCCAGAGGCTCTATGTTTTCTGTATTCTTCCCTTCTCTTCTTTGCCGTGGTGGTTCCGCCACGACTCCATGACTTAACCAGCACTCTCTTTGAAGTCACTTCATGCAGCCGTCTCTTTTTCTGCCTAGCTCAGGCTTGGCTCGTCCCCAGAGGCCTGGTTCCTCTCCCCAGATGGGAGCAGATTTCCGGTTATGATACAGTTCAGGCTGATTCCATTGGCTCTACAATATGGCTCACCTTCTGGAATCTCTTATTGTCCTGTGCTCCCATCCAAGCTGCACATCTTCCTTACTCTGGAGAGATTTGGTTCCAGGCCCACCTGTGATATATTTTCTCCACGTACCCTGAGGCAAGATAAGGCTCTCTAAGCCTCAGTTTCCTTATTTGTAAAATGGACAGGTAAGGCTCAATTGATAGCTTCTCTTTTAATTTTGTTTCTCTAGTTGAATACTATTGTAAAATTTAAAAAACATATATATATATGTGTATATATACCATTATGAAATGAAATATATATATATGTGCGTGCATATGTAAATATGTCTCTATCCCCGCTCCTGCTAATATTAGGTCTATTGACAGTGGTTCCTAGCACAGAGCTCCTAATTGTAATTTCCTTGTAATTTCCTGGGTGACAGAGTGTCTTTTGTCTTAATGAGGCAACTTATGGTGGGGTCCTGGATGGGAGCTGGTCACCAGAAAGACAAAGCCATGATTAGAAGCTTGGAACTTTCAGCCCTACTCCCGTTCTCTGTAGTAGGGAGAGGAGCTGGAGGTTGAGTTAATAATCAATCATGTCTACGTCATGAAGCCTCCATAAAAAGCCCTGAAGTCCAGCGTTCAGAGAGCTTCCAGGTTGGTGAAGACATCCACGAGCTGGGAGGGTGACATACCCCAGCTCCACGGGGACAGGAGCTCCTGTGCTCAGGACCCTTCCAGACCCGACCATATATATCTCTTCATCTGGCTGTTCATTAGTGTCCTTTAAAATAGCCTTTGGAATAAATTGGCAATAGTAAGTAAGCTGCTTTCCTAGGTTATGAGGTTATGTGAGCCACTCTAGCGAATTATTGAACCCAAGAAAGAGGTTGTGGGAACCTCTGATTTGTAGGCAAGTCAGACAGAAGTTGTGGATAACTTCAGGATCTACTACTTGAGATTGGCATCTGAAGTGGGGGCAGTCTTGTGGGACTAAGCCCTAACCTGTGGGGTCTGCACTCACTCTGGTTAGGGTCAGAAGTGAATTGAGTTGTAGGACACCCCACTGGTGTCAGAGAATCAGTCTGTGTTTGAAAAAACCCACACTTCTGGTGTTAGAAGTATTACGAATGTGAGAGTAAAGAGGAAAAAAAAGTGAATTTTTCCCATACAGTTATTTATCATTTTTAATACTACCTTCTTCAAGTCAATTGTTGTATTAGATGCTATTTTATTCATTATTTAATTTAATTCCCAACCACCTTGCAACATACTCCTTATCATTATTCTAGAAGTGAGAAAATGGTGACTCAGAAAGATTAAGTAACTTGCTCAAGGTGACCAAATCAAAATTTTAATATTAGGGATAACTAACATTTATTGAGTGTTTGGGATTGTGGTAAACCTTTCATGTAGATAATCTCATTTCATCTTTACCATAGCCCTGTGGTAGAGATGCCATTATCATCTCTGAGGGAAATTTCGATTTTGGCAGGTTAAGTAACATGCCCAAGGTCATCTGTCTATAACTGGTCATCTGTCTAGAACTTACTTTCAGACTCAGGTTTGTGTAAGTCTAAACTTCATGCCACTTTTACTATAAATGACATTGCATCCTTTCATACCCTCGATGGGAAATCACTCACCCTTTTGTTAAACCCAAAAGATAAAACCAAGATTTCACAGCATTCAAATTTGAAAATCCCTGCTAAATCGTGAGGTAATCTAGCTATTGGATAATGGCATAATATAGTGAGTATTTTTTTAAAAATTTGTTTAACATTTCAGAGAAACCAACAAAATTTTCTGCTAAGAATTAAAAATAAAAAGAATCCAGCAACTCTCTCTCAGACTTTTATCATCATCCCATTCATAATTGATTCCAAACTTGCATGAATCTTTCAAGATAAGTGTCTTATTGATTATCCTGAAAACAAGCGATCACTTGGCATCCTGAGGCCAGCTCACCGCCCTCCCCTGATTACCGTAAACAGAGATGTTGATCAGAAGAAATGTCATTTTCCTTGGCGCGGAACCCATCGGGCATTCTGAGGCTTTGGTGTGGGGAGCAGAGGGAGTGAAGTGGTCTAGACAGAGGTGCTTGCTCATGGTCATTGCCTCGTTTTTTGAGGAGCTGGAGACAAACGCTTGGTTAGCTAATGCAGTCTTGAACTGCTTTATATCCTCGTGCCAGGTGCCAGGACTTCTTCCTGGTAAATGCGCAAAGTGTCCCAATGAGTGCCAATTCATTGCTGTCAGGAAACATTAAGTCTCTTAAGTGACATCCTTTTTCTGCATGTTTACTTGTGGTTATGTAAATCAAGCAGGCCTCCCTCTTGGAAAGGACTGCAGTGTTTACAAGGGACTTAACCTCTTCTTTTGTAGTTGTGGCAATTAGATAAAATACTAACATGACCTGGCAATTAAATTCAGCGTTATGGGTCTGCTTCCCTCGCAGCTCTGATTGCACTTCTCTAGAGCACTGACCCTGGCGATACTGCCGGCGGTCCCTGCATGGGTGCAGGGAGGGTCAGCGTTGGCAAGGTAAATGGTGAAGTTTTCCCTGGGTGGCTCTATTACTCCAGCTGAAGCCCTTGAATTACTCTCCAGGTGACAATAGCCCTGAACTCGAACAGGTTGCGTCATTTGGCAAACAAAAGGAGACCTGACTCATGGTTTTTGGGTGTAGATAATGAAGATTCAGGCCATTGCATTAACTTAGCAGCCTGATTTCCTGAGGCTGCCACTGGTGAAATGTTTAGTTGCTGTCCTGGGGGACCGGATGGGCTACTCTACCCAAATGTGCCTTGTTCACAGAAAGCTCTTGCTCAACGGCAAAATCCACCCTTTCTTGGTCTCTGAAACTTATTCTTGAAGTGGCCTCAAAGCTTGCTCAAAGCAGGTCATGAACAGGAGTGAAACTCTCATGAATAGAATCATGGAACTTACAAAAGCCACTTGGAGGATCAGCTAGTCCATTTTTTCTAGAAGAGGCCATAGAGGCTCAGAGAAGGTGAAGTCATTCCTGAGCCCTTGTCTATTGTTCAGTTCTGCTGAGGTGTCTTGGGTACCTCCTAATGCCTTTAACATCTTGTTCATTTAGCATCAATTGATTGAGCATCTATTATCTACCAGACACTGGGCAGGGTGCTGGGGATAAAGAGATAAATCCAGAATGGTCCCTGCACAGAAGCACAGGTTTCCTTGTGGTGGTAATAGTGGTGATAATGGTGGAGAATGAGAATCTTGGGCTTCCTGGAAGATATGACTACTCCCTCCTTTGTCTCCTGTCTGTACTGTTTAGTAGCCACTCTGCACTGCGTCTTTCTGGGAACGTGGCCCCCATATTGAGACATTTATGTCTTCTGACTCAATCACCTGTATTAGACTTCTCCAGAGAAACAGAACCAATAGGAGCTAGATAGATAGATAGATAGATAGAAGAGCAAACATTATAGTAATTGGCTATGTGGTTATGGTGGTTGAGAAGTCCCACAGTCTGTGTTCTGCAAGCTGGAATCCCAGGAAAGCCTGTAGTATAATTCAGTCTGAGTCCAAAGTCCTGAGAACCATGGGAAGGTGGGGGATGCAGTGGTGTAAGTCTGAATCTGAAGCCCTGGGAACCAGAAGATCTAATGTCTGAGGGCAGGAGAAGACAGATGTGTCAGCCCAAGAAGAGAGAGCAAATCTCCCCTTCCTTTGCCTTTTCGTTCCATTTGGGCCCTCAACAGTTTGGACTCGTCAGTGCCTCCCTCACCGTGTCCCTCACTAGGGCCCCTGGACACTGCAGAGGAGCTACAGGAGAGAGGCACTTGCTTAAGTGTAAGTTTCTGGAAGTAGCGTAAAGATAACCAATAATTGGGTGATAAAGTGCTCTGATTTCCTGTACAATTACAGACTTGTGAAGGTAACAAAGGAACTTATAGTGACTCTTCACTTTCTTTTGGCTTCCTCTAGTTTAACTGTTTCGTAGCCTGTCTGTTGGCTTTTTTTTTTTTTCCTTTATGTAGAATAAGAAATATGAGGCATTAACCACGATGCTGCTTCTTAGTTAAAAGGCAAGAAAAGATGCAGTGCTTTAGGGCAAGAGAGTCTTCTCATAAGGAGTTGGTATTTGTTGGAATTTTCAAAAAGGATTTTACTGTTCATGACATCTCCTACCATATCTGAAGTCTATGATTATTAGCAAATTCTGTGCTTTTTCTATGTCTCAGGTACTGTGATAGGTCTTAGGATTACAGAAATAAATGAATTATGATTCTTGTCTTTAAGGAGAGAAACACATATAGGAAGAAGTTAGCAATGCCTGGTAGATACTAGGCACTCAGCTGAGGATTAGTAAAGGAATCCAGTGTGTTTAATACTCTTATAAGAGGTACATCAAGGTTTTACTAGTAGAGAAGACAGATGCAAGATGGTAGTTTTGGTCAAGAAGAGTAGAGGAAACACTCTTTAATTCTACTTTCATTTTTGCTGCTCAATGAAGAATAAATAGGATTGTCCCAGTTGGTGAAGAGGGAAGGGTTTTCTAGGGAGTAGGTTGGATGAGGAGAATTGAAAATACACAGTCTGTTTGTTGAACAGAAGCCATTTGATAAGTTACAGGTCTAGGTGTTGAGGAGACATAGCCAAGTTCTCCTGCAGCTTATATGTCAAGGCAGTAAACCAGTTTTGAAATCCAGGGACTCAGAGGAGATTAAGTGTTGAGAGGGTGCATCTTATACAGTGCTTTCATAATGGAATTGTGAGGTCAATTAGAGGGGATCACTGCCAGTTTGGGTGGGTTTCATTTGCATGACCTGATTTCCAGTAGATCATGGTGTAAGCCTCAAGTGGGAAGCATGCCTGGGACGGTTGCAGAGGAGTGGTTAAGAATTCAGACTCTGGGTTAGATGGTACTAGTTGCTGCATGTAATGAGTAACCTTCCTAAGCCTGAGATTCGTCATGTGTAAAAGGGAGATAATATGGTACCCTCTTATATCTATGAGATGCTTTGGGCTGCTTATAACAGGAAACTCAACTCGCAGTAGCTTCAATAGTATGAAAATGACTTATTCTACCTAATCTGAAGTCCAGAAGCAGAGTGGTCAAACAGGGGACCTGTCATGATCTGGCTCCACGTCCCTGAGGTTCTCTATCAGCTTCTTCCTCCGTTGGAGTTTCTCTCACATTTTCAAAATGGCTGCCGCAATTCCAAACATCATCACCAGAGAGCGTGGTGCTAGAGGACGAAGGCACCTTCTCATCTTGTGTGTATCTCTCGAGAATAAGGGAACCTTTCGCCAAAACCTCTCAACAGACTTATCGTGACATCTCATTGGCTAGAAGTGTATCAAAGGCCTATATCTAAACAGACCTAGTGAAGCATCTGGACCCACCATGGTTGGGAGCTTGAGCTACTGAAGATTCATAGCCTAGTTTTAGCCATGTGGTGGAAGAGAGGACAGCTGAACAAAATTGGGCTCGCCCATCAAGGGAGAAATGGGGGTTGGCTATTGGACAGATGACCATGTATCTGCTACGACCTCATAGGGTTATGAGAGTTTATCAAAATAAGATCTATAAGACACTTAATACCTGGCACATGGTTACAACTCACCAAAATTTACCTGTAGTAATGATAATGTCAGTGATAATGATTAACAGCCGTAATGGGAAGTGGGGTCATAGAAATTTCTTGGCCATTTGCAAAGAAGTTGTGAATGTTGCTTTATGAAGGCCTGTCTGCAGCAGGCAGCCCTTTCCTTACACCTCCGCGTTCATCCTTCTCCGACATTTGTCTCTATCACCTGGAATCCCAGTTTTAGAGTTCTTATCAAGAGATTATAATATAGTAGCAAGATACCAAATTTAACATTAGACAGTTGGATTTTGAATTCAGGGCACCACCGTTTATCATACCTATAACCTTAGATGAATTTCTCGAGTTCTCTGAATCTCAGTTTATCAAGATATAAAATGGGGATAACCATATCAGCCTTTTCCACTATGGGGAAAAAAAAGACTGAAATAAACCACATCAACACCTAATTCAGTAACTGCTTCCTGAAGATGGAGACTGAACTACTTCATTTGAGGGGTAGGCTGGGGTTATTTACTTCATCCAACGCTAGTTGGTGACAAAACAGAGAGAGGGATAAACTGGTGAGAAGGCAGTCAGTGCATCCTCTATGAGCTACTACCACTGCCTCTAGTTTTCTAGAAAACAACCACTGGCCCTTCACTGTGCAAATGTGCTCAAGTGACTATAACCACGAGTGTTTGTAACAATGTGCCTATTGACTTCTTATTTCAATAGATATCCAGATTTATTATCCCTCAAGGTAAGCATCGATTTTACCTTTGTCTCCGTCAATATTTACCTCTGAGGTCAATACATGTGGATATTCACCTCAGCTGCAGTCAATATCCATTTCGTATCACAATGTATGATGTACTTATGTGAAAATAAAGAACGCCATAGTTTAAGAAAAGTCTGATAGTCAAAGAAGCTTCTTGCAAAATAGATATGTTATTTTGTTTCATTTTGTTTTGTTTTTACTGTTTATCACTGTTTAGCGGTCAGATTCTATTTCACCAAGTAGAAAATATGTATACTCTGCTGGTAGCTGGTGTTTGGGGAAGGTAGCATGATATCGAATAAACGTTCAAACAATCACTTAATGATATTGAAGTAATCAGTTTCCTGAAAGTTCCTGAGTGAAATGGTAGCCATGAGAATAGAGACATACACACAGATTACAAATGTGACAAGAATGGAAGCATTTACATAGCTACGGTTATTTCTCAAGCTCCTGGATTCTCAGAGAATCAGGTGGCTGAAGCAGGAGGAGGAAGAGAAAGAAGAAAAAGCAAAAGTGTAGTTGCTGTTACTACTGGCTGGAGTTGGAACATGGGCCTGGAGAATCATGGCAGGCCTGGATTGGAGCCCAGGTGTATAAATTAGGAATTGCATTTGGCTACTGGTAACAAGGAGCTGACCAGGGTGTAGAAATGAGCAGTCCAAGGGCTGGTGTAGGTGCTCTGCAAAATCATCAGCAACCCAGCCTTCTTCTCTCTCTCTGCTTTGCAACACAGCTTCTATCATCAAGGAAAGCCCCTGGTGCAGAATGACCAGGCAACATGAAGGAGAAAAGATGGAAGGCAGGCTAAGCTCCTCCCTGTCAAGGAGCCCTCCGAGAAGCCTCACCCAACACTTCTGCTGCCTTCTCACTGGCCACAGTCTTGTCACTTGGTTAGACAGCTGCAAGGAGGCCTGGGAAATGCAGCATTCAGTCCTGGCTGCAGTGTGGCTAGGTAAATTTGGAAGTTCTGTAGCCAAGGAAGAAGAGAAAATGAATATTTGGGACACGCTGGCAGTTTCTGCCACATGAGCTGCTACAGACTGAATGTTTGTGTCCCCCTAAAATTCATATGTTGAAACCTAACCCCCAGTGTCATGGTATTAGGAGGTGAGACATTTGGGAGGTGATTAGGTCACGAGGGCAGAGCGTGATGAATGGAATTAGTGCCCTTGTAAAAGAGGCCCCACAGAGCTCCCTCACCCTTTCCACCAGGTGAAGACACCGTGAGAACCAGGAAACATGAACCTGGTTGACAATATGGACCAGGAAGCAGGCCCTCACTAGATTCCGGATCTGCTGGCACCTTGATCTTTGACTTCCCAGCTTCCAGAATGGTGAGAAATAAATTTCTGTTGTTTATCACCCCCCCAGTCTATGGTATTCCGTTACAGCAACCTGAATGGACTGAAACAGCAGGCCGAAAGTGCCCCATCCTACCTGTCACTGCCTTTCGTCCTACCTTTCCCCCCAGACTGTATCCTGCTTCTTTGAGGATCACACGGCTTTATCCTAATTTGTTCTTGTTGTAACTGAAGTTTTGTCTGCCCAGCATCTTTTCCCATCACACTTGAACTACTCACAGTGCCCCGTCTTCCTTTGGGAAGCACCCATCTCACTCTTGGTGGTGGCGATGGGACTGTTGATCTCAAAACATCCACCACGACCCCCCAACCACAGGGATGGGCATGTAACCTGGGTCTGTCCAATCACAGCTCCTGTCTCCTGGCCGAAGTGCCAGGTGGAGGACTGAGCCTACGTAAAACCAGGCCGCTCTGCATCCTTCCAGGGACTTTTCTGCTACAGCTGCCAGAGAAGGCATTTTCATGCCTTCACCCTCCCTACAAGCTAACCCAGTAGCCATGCTGCTCGGCGGCACCTTCCCAGGTTGCACAGAGGGAGGCTGCCTATTGCAAAAAAATAAAAGAGAGAGAGTGAGAGGGAGACTGACAAAGGAAGAGAATCAGAGAGAAGGAGAGAGGAGACAAAGACAGAGCGGCAAGAGTGAAAGCTGATGGCATCCTATGTGCTCTAGCTGATTGGCCCATACATTTCTAAGCTGCAAGCAAACAAAACTTATCTTTGAGTTTTCCCCCCAGCAACTGGAGTTGGATGCAGGTGACCTGAGTTTGCCTCTGAGTCCCACCGTCACCATATCCAGCCTGTGTAATCAGGAACACATACATAAATCTCAGTTTCTTCTTCCATCAAATGGGAACATATTCATTTGAGGATGAGATGCAGTGATGTTTATAAAGTCCCTGGCAAAAGCATTCTAAAGCCACTTCTCAACTTCTCTTCCCCCTGCCTTATTAATGCCTATCCTTTAACCTGTCCTCAGCTTCATCTCAGGAGAGTCTCGATCCTCAACTTGCCATGACTCCTCATTTTCCGATCATATAAACCATGGCATTCCTACCTTGCTTCCAGAAGGGGCTGCTATCCCGGGTGCAGTTCTGTATCCTGCATTTAAAGGAACCCTAGGTATCACATGGGGAGCTTAGGACCTAATAAGTTATCTTGAGCCACATCTGGCTCCTTTGTCCCCTTATGGAACTCGTAGGCTACCTCCAACTTGACGCTTATTTCAGTTTTTATTTATTTATTTGGCATTCGGAGAACTGTACAGCCTCAGTCCCTTGGGATATAAATTAAAGCAATTTCATTTTCATAGTTTCTCTGTTTGAAATCCCTCATTGTTTATTTAAATAGCAGCTGATGCATATTGCAAGTAAGGAATTATAATTAGGGGAGCAAGAAGGGCTGGTCTCTCAAGGAAGCAGTGAGTTCTTTCACAATAACCATCCTTATTGTTGAAGGCTCCTGGAAAAAGGAGCTGGCCCAGGAAACCAGAGTTGTTTAGGAGAAGAACGCTTTGTGGAAGGCTTGGGGGCCCTGGCTAGGGGCAGCAGTGCAGATGGGGCTGCTTCAAGTGGCAGTTGCAGGAGAAGACATTGCAAACCCTGCAAAAGCAGCCACCGAGGATAGGTAGACACTTACTTCATTGCTAACAGCTGCTGCAGAAATAGATTTTGAGTCAGATATCATACTCCCAGCAGAAAGTCCGGAGGTAATGGGACAAGGGAAGCTGCAAAGACAACAGCAACTAGAAATGTATCCTTTCCCCTTCCTTGAAACTGGAACCAAAGCCCTTTCCTCCTGGCTCACATCTGAGAGTCTTCTCACAGCTTTAATCCCCCCACTGGCAGCTGCATGGCTCCTGCCTCCCTCCAGCACATGTTGGTTGGCAATGTGCGTTGATCAAGGCCATGCCATGTCTTTGTGACAAACATGTCCACTCATGATTTCAGATGACTGTGTACAAGGCCACATCTCTCAGTAGTGGGGTCCTCAGTCTCTAACGCCTGCCCATGTTTACCTATCAGAGGTAAAGAATGTGCTTGAGATAGAGCAGGCAGAGTAACTTGCCCCTTGGTCAGCCAAGGAGGGTGCCTTGTGTGAACCATACTTAAAATGGCTTTGAAATGGCTCATCACATAGCTGCTGTCAGAAATCTAACTCAGTAGAGTAGAAAAGAACCTCATTGTTCAAAGGGGGTAAAATTTATACTCAAAGTGAGAAAACTACTAAGTGGTAGGAAGATGGGTAGCTTTTCATTCTTTATTCTTTCTGTTCATTTTTTATATTCAAATTTCCTGTAGTCGTATATACTAGACACAATAGACTTTCTTTTTTATAAATGTCAAAGTGGAATATAAAACAGAGGATGATATCCACAGCCCCTCTTTAGGGTTGGATATTCTGGACTTGACACCTTCATTTGTTCATTTGTTTTTTATGCAATGAATGTATTTTGAGATCCCGTTTGCCAGGCTCTGTGCTAGGTCTGGGGATATGGCAGGTTACCTCTCAAGATGTTGGCCCTTCAAGACTGTATAGTCTGGTGGCAGAAGTAGGCTGTTAACTAAGGTGTCATCAAGGTAATGGTAGCGATGACCTGGGGCCCTATGGAAACCCACTGCAGGAATGGCTAGTCCAGCCTCGGGTGGGCACATCTGGGGTGCTGAGGAGGCTTCCAAGAATGAGGACAGTGGGGACATGAAGGATGAGTAGGACCAGCCAGCTGAAGAGGAGGAGACCCGGAGCTATAGAACTGCTGGCATGTACACTCCAAGGTGACTGATGTCAAGGCCCATTTTAGGGAGAAAGCATGGGCTGTGTCATTAGAGGCCAGCAGGGAAATTTGGTTGGGAGGTAAACATGGGCTGGTAGAAAGGAAGAGGATAAACCTTGCTTCATGAAGTGAGCAAAGGGAGCGTAGTGAATCCACACCTGTAAAAAGAAAATCATAGAAATCAGCAGGGTTTCAGCTGCTCTGATCTTTGTGCTCTGATCTCAGCAGTTATGAGAGCTGGGTTTTAGGGCTGGGGATCACACACCCTGGATCAGCCAAATCTCCAAAGCACCCTTCCCACACCTTTCCTAATAAACATGCCGTCTAAGTAACACCCAGCTTCTCGCTGTGCGGATGAAGTTTCGAGACAAATCCTTGGGGCCCCAGCACCCACTTCCCTCTCAACCTGATCAGCCTCCTCCCCACCCAAAGCAGAAATTCTGGAGCCACCAGTGGGTCCAGGTGCTTACAGTGGAAGCTACTGTCTTTGCGAAAACTGCTCCTGACCTAACACTTCATTTATTTTCATCACTGGCTGCCTTTATAAAGGGAAAAGAGCTTAGCAAGCACCCGGTAGAGTACATCCGACAGTCTCCATGAGCTCCTGTGGCATGCACAGGACCTGTTTCCATTGCCTTCTTTCCCCCTCATGCATTAACTAATCAGTTGATGAATCAGACACTTATTAGCACCTACTGTGTGCCAGGCACTGTCCTCAGTGCCACATGCCCTGCCGGTTTGTATATTTGGATTCTCTGGTTACTTTCTCACGTCGCCACCATTTTGCAGACAGTTTTTGCTTCCACGAGGGAGGGCTTTTATCTGCATCATTTTCTGAGCAACGTCCCTCATCTACCACCAAGCATTTACCCCCGTCCACGTTGCTTTGTGCTTTCAGAAACAATGCTGATGACCTGTCTTTAAAAAGGTTGAAAAGCCAGCACTTAGATTTTTCTGGAAACCTTCAAATTAACCTCATTAGGCCTGCTTTATTTATTTTCTCTCATGTCTCGTGCTTTTATGCTTTACACACCCCTAAATTGTGGCGCTATGGGGATCTTCTATAGCCTGACTCAATAGTCGATACTTGTTTAATAGGAAACACAATGTATGACTTTATAATATATATTTTTTCCATGAATATACTGAATGTTTGCCAATCCCCCATCCTTTTTTTCCTTTTTAAATTCAGAAATTTCTAGTTGTGTTTATTCCCCTCGTCAGCATACTTTATCATATCAAAGCCTTTTCAGACACTGTAAAACTACTGAGTTATGTTTGGGTCATGTTTTGCGGTATGCCCTTTAATACTGTAGCTTTAGAAATGCAATTTTCAGCCTCTGCTTATTAGAATATGATAAAGTATTCCTGGTCTATGTCCAGCTCCACTAATCTCCAGACTGCGCTTCATGAATTAAGCATGAAGATTTTAGTCAATGTGCTTTCAAAGACCAATGTTTAGGGAATCATGGATTTTCTACAAGCTGAGGGAGAAATCTATAATAGGAGGAACTGATTTTCAAACATCATATTCTCAAGAAGAAATGACCAGTTCTGGCCCAGAAACAGAAAATATTTCACTATCAGAATATTCTAGAACCAGTTAAAACCACATTGTGCAGTTTGGTTTATTAAAGGGACAGTGTTTTAAAATGTGTAAGACCATCTATCACGTGGGAACATTTCGAATGACTGCTTATTTTGGAAAGCTCGTGTAGATTGGGTTAAAATCGAGAGGGGAATGCAAATTGAATATATAAGGTATTATTAACTTCACTTCCCCCTGTGCATCTTGGTTCATTTTGCTTTGATATAATTCAGCAAATAGCCAAAGCTCTCTCTCCGAGGTGAGATATCTCACTTGGGGGAGAGACTTTGAGGATTCAGGTACACCTTAACCAGGCTGCCGCTTGGATAGATAACATCGGAGACCCCAAGTATCTCATGGTTTGGTGTGTTTCATGGCAGTCAGCAGGCAAGCGTTTTGAAAGGAAGTCTCCTTGCAAAATCTCAGTGCTGGATGAGGAGGGCATCACTCTGCTAAGATGCAAAAGGCGATAATATTCAAGTGACTATGGAGCACCCGGAAAGGGCATTGGAGGTACTTTCATCCAAGTTAGAGCAGCCTGTGGAATCTGAGCTTCCGTGTTTGGTGAGACTGTGTGTGACATTGTCCTAGTCACCTTCAGTGAGCATCTCTTCTGCACCTGGCACTGTGCTAAGTACCTGACATCAATAGCTCACTCAAATCACCATTTCTCAGTAGGTAAACGGAGGCACAAGATACGTGATGTCTTGCTTAGGCAGAGTCAGCATTGAGGCCAAGACTTGTTTGTCTCCCTAAATCTAAACAACCAAAGCACGTTTTGAGGCCACAGAAGCTGGTCCATGTTGATGGTGTCGGGCAAGAATCTGGGCACCGTAGCCGCTCTGGGCCAGACTCCAGTGGTTGCTGATGGAGGCTCTCATCCGCTCCTCCAGTTCCGAGATCAAGACAGAAATGTAAATCATCTCCAATTAGGGGGCTGCTTCTTGAACATTTTCCTTTTGAGGAAGACAGGAAAATTCTCAGCTCGTCTAGCTTTATCTGTGAACCTACGGAATCTCTCAGGGGCTTTAAATTAATCAATCAATCCACAGACATTGAACTGAATCTCTACCTTGGGCTCGAGACTCTGCAAAGTGCTTTAAATGGGAAAGAAACCAAAGGGCCGGCTGCCCTGCCCCCAGCCATAGCCCAAGGCTGCCTTCCATGGCTGGGGAATTGGCCTGTCAGTTCAATCACGCAGCCCCTCTGACTGGTGTTTTTCACTAAGCTGGCCCCGTGGACGGCTCTGGTCATGTGTAGACACGGCCTCAGGAGATGTACATCCATCTCTTTTCGAGGCCTCGCCATTTAATCGTTCTTGACACAGTTTTACGAGAAATACAGCAAAACCCAACCCTGTCAATCACCATTTGCTCCTGAGCCTCAGAGCAGCACCTGAAGAACTAGGTGGGCAAGGTTGCATCCCTGGACACCTTAGGTTTAGGAAGTGGAGCGCGGGCAATGGGGGAGGAGAAATGCTGCCTCAAGCAACCTGGGGATACTGAAGAGAGTCTTTATAAGGCACCCCAGTCTCGGGGTCTTGCAAACATGTTCCAGGACTGGGTGCTCCTTAGAAAAGGACAGATGGCTCTCTAAGTGACAGTGGCTGAACTGTAGCATTTTTAGGACTCAGAGGCTCTGCGGGGGTTCCCTGTAAGTTAGTGTAAATAGGAGAAGTGGGCCAAGTGGGGACTGGATTATAAGGATAGCATCTAGGCTCCAGCTGTTTGTTGCTGACACTGTTTTTACAGAAAAATAGGGACTCAGGATTTTTGCATGAAGTTTCTCCATTTTTAAACATTGGCAGGCAATTCACTTTTTTACCCTCCATGGGCCACGCCTATATGCTTGAGCAATGGAAGCCAGGTGCAGGATGCCAGCTGTGACTTCTCCTTCGAACCCGCCTTCTTGTCTTCTTGAGCTAGGTATGGTCCAGAGAGGTGAAGTCACTCCCTGTGACAGCAGAGCTAGCCAGTGGCAGGACTGAGACCAGAATCTTCCAGATTCATCAGTAAATCCTAGTGGCAGTTGAAACCACCCTAAAATTATAGCAGGCCAATGGGGCAATAAAAGCGTGAGCTCTAAAAAAAAAAAAAAAGTGTGAACTCTGAACATAGGCCACTGAGAGAGTTCTAGATCTCAACTCCTCTGAACAGCCACCTTGAGAGTGTTCAATTCTCTGGACCAGCGGTCTAGATCAGACTCACAGATCACCATGGGGATGACCGAGGCCTCTGACGAGGCGGCAGGGAGCAGCCTGTGTGCCAGCCCCACGGCCATCTCAGTCCTTGCAGGGGCGTCTGTGGCTTTGGACATCCTTGGGTAGAGGGCAGAACACCTGCCTTCCTTCCAGAGCCCCTGCCATCATCCGCCACCACTGGAAGCATTGGCTACACACACACCCTTATTTGGTTTCCACAAAATATCCAGGAAGTGGACATGAATATCCTGATTTTATAGGTAAGGAGCCACTGACATGGGATGTAAGTGACAGCCAGGATCCGGCTGTTCCCTGCACAGCAAGGATAGAGAGGCAAATCCAGGCTGGCCTGCCTCTAGACTCAAACAGATCTCTTTCTTCATCCCCAAGATCCCTTTCTCCTCCAAGCCACCTGCCTCATTTTATTCACCTGGACGGGGGCTGGGCCTCTCTGTGCCTCTGGGCTTTTGCAAAAGTTGAATTACAAACTCTGCGTTCTGTGGACAGTTGGAGGCAGCCCCGGGGGGCACACCAGCTCAGCTCCGCATGTCTCTTCCCAGATGGAAGGTCAAAGGACGAAGGTGGTGCAGGGGAGCCGTCCTACCCTCCTTGACTGGGCAACCGGCATTCCCCAGCAGAGAGGAGAAAACCGGGAAGGAGAATAGAATATATTATTTCCAAGCAATTATCCACACCCCCATCTCCATTTTCCAAATTGTAAGTTCTTTTTATATAAGCACTTTCCGTTAAAGGGGAAGAAATAGCTTTACCCATGGTGTAAAATATATACTTTCTAATGTAAATCAAGAAGCTATTAATACCGTAATAAGAACACGGTAGTGTATTAATTGATGGAAATTGTAGAGCGGAATATTCATAATCAGCGGCAGTCTTTTCTTTGGAAGGAACAAAGGATTAAGTTAGGGAGATGGTAATGGTATTGTTAGCAGGCTATTTCAATGATTTTCTCTGCGGAAGAGTAGAGAAAGGTGAAATTCCGACTGGGGATATTAGGCTATGCAGATCTGTACTCAGGGGTATTGGGCTCTGTTTAAACTGCCGAGCTGTGCTTTGCCTTATGATCCAATTGTTTTATTAGCGAAATCATTGCGTGTTTCATTTTGCTATAGTAATAGCACAGTGTCTGTCTAACAATAAATTATAGAGTCAGGCAAACAATGGTTTTGTATTTGGGATACAATGAAATATCTTATTAAAATGCAGACTTCCTTAGGTTCCTGAAATTAGAATCTTATTTTAAAATGATTCCATTGGGCTTAATACACCGTTTTGAACTAATCACACTAACAGAATCACTCTTTTGTCAGAGCGTAGAGGACCATGGGAGTTACCTGTTTCTTTAGTGTTTTCCCATTCATATTTTATCCTCACATTGTCTTCTGGAGAGATCTTACTGGTTCAACAAGGAAAGGCGTCGTGCTAATAGCATCGTTTTTTTGGCACGCAAAAGATAAATTGAGATCTAAGGCAGCCACATCCTATCCCCCAGGTTTCTCAAGCAGATATTCTGCTCTGATAGTTGTCATCGTAGTAATAGCACTAACAATAATAAATCATAGTTTTTAATGATCACGTCTTGCTGGGCATTACGAAAAGTGGTTTATCTTGTAGGATCCTCATTCAGGCCGCCTGGGAATAGATACTCTCTGTTATCTCCATTTTACAGATGGGAAGATTGAGGCTTAGAGATATTAAGTGATTTCCCCCAAGTGCTATCGCTCCGTCAGTGTTAATACCAGGGCTTGGATCTCTGCTGTCTGGCCCGTAATAGTTTTGACTTGTCAGTGCTGATTCATTTTCATTTTTCCTCTCATCTCCCTGGTGAGAACCCTTCTGTGTTCTTGAATTCAACAAGATGTAATACTCTGCCTCTCCATCCTGCAGCACATTTTCAGAGATCATGAATGGGGTCGAGGCAGAGTGATAAACGCAGTCAGATTTTTCTTTCTTCTTTTTCAGTGGCTATGTATCAGGTCCCCCTCAAGGGCCAGGCTCTGTGTTCCGTCCATCATCTTCTCTCAGCCTCTGCAATACTGAGAGAGGGGCTGTTATTATTTGCATCACACAGATGAGGCATCTCAAGCTCAGAGTTTAAGTGACTGCTCAGGTTACCAGCTGGTGACTGGGGGACCCAGGAGGCCAGCTCAGGCCTGTCTGACCCCAAAGCCTGTCCTCTCACCAGCCTCAACTGTGTCATAGAGATCCCACTCTGAGTGTCAGGAAACAATGTCCTTTGGGTGAACATAGGAAATTGTGTGCATTAAGAAAAAAAGGGGGAAGGCTGGCCCTGTGGCCTAGTGGTTAAGTTTGGCCTACTCTACTTCAGCAGCCCAGGTTCCCAGGTTCAGATCCTGGGCGGGGACCTACACCACTCGTCAGCCATGCTGTGGTGGCGACCCACAAACAAAATAGAAGAAGATTGGCACAGATGTTAGCCAGTCTTCCTCAAGCAAAAAAACAGGAAGATTGGCAACAGATGTTAGCTCAGGGCAAATATTCCTCAGCAAAAAAAAAGTTTATACCTTGAGATGAGGTTGAAAGAGACCAATGACAAAGAGTCTCTCCTTAACCAAACTTTACTCAGGCTCCTCTGCATCCTCTTCCCAACTAGGCCTCAAATTTTGGACTTCCATATCCTTTCTTTGCATGACCCACTTTTAAAATCCCGACAAGCTGTTTTGCAAGAATCCCCCACCATTAATCTCTGATCACCTTGCTCATTCCCTGTGGTCCCTTAGGTAATATCTGATCACCCTTGCCTGCCTTCAGCAAGAATCCCGTAAGTCAGTTAGCAAGAATTACCCTGCTTGCTCAGCAATTTTCCATTGGCCCTCCCCACCCTGCTGCTTAGCTATAAAATACCCACTTTGCCTTGTTATGTTTGGATTTAAGCCTAATCTCTCACCTCCTACGATACGCCAGTGCAGTGGTCCCTATACCAATCTCCATAGCCCTCCTGAATAAAGTCTGCCTTACTTACACTTTAACAAGTGTCATGAATGATTTTTTTTTTTTTAACACCACTTTGTTGCTTAGCTGGTTGGACCCAGTGGGGTTGGGATGGAGACAGCGAGTGAGCACTCTCCATCTAGCTGAATCTCAATGGACAACCTCAAAAATTAGAACCTGCATTTGGAAGACACTAAGCAGCATTCAGATGCTTTTACATTTGGGTGGGCCCGAGATATCTTCTTCCTGTGTGTTCCAGATGTTATAACTCCTGGGGATGCCCTTCCTTATTTTTGCTATCACATCAATGCCTTCATGGTCTGCCATACTGTCCTCTTATCCCTGACTCCTGGCCTACACGAAAGCTTTACTCGGCAGACGTGCATTTGCAAATATGGCCCCTCGTTTATTCAGCAGATATCCATGGAGCTCCTGAGTGCCAAGATGGTGATGGGATATGGTCCAAGGATGCACAGAAGAAAATTGTCATCTGTCAGATCCCAAAGGCCCATCTGTAACAAAATCTACACCAGTCTGTTTAAAAACAAGAAGAATATAGACAGAGTATTGAGTTCCTCATAATGTACATTGTATCCATTTTTTTAAACTGTCATTTATTTTATAATTATGTCCTTCATCCACCTGTCTTTTTTTTTTAAGATTAGCGTACTAGCTAACATCTGTTGCCAATCTTTTTTCTCCTCCTCCTCCTCCTCCTCCTCCTCCTCCTCCTCCCCCTCAGCCTCCCCAGTATGTAGTTATATATTCTAGTTGTAGGTCCTTCTGGTTGTGCTATGTGGGACGCTGCCTCAGCATAACTTGATGAGCAGTGCCATGTCCGCGCCCAGCATCCGAAGCGGTGAAACACTGGGCCGCCGAAACCCTGGGCCACTGAAGCAGAGTGCGTGAACTTAACCACTAAGCCACAGGGCCAGCCCCCCACTCTTTCTCTGAAATTAAAAATGTTAAATATCTTTCCTTTGATAAAGATGACAGAAAATAATAGTTACTGTTTACTTCTTTTTTCTTTTTTTAATGTTCTTTCTCTGATTTTGTTTTCTTTTTAAAATCCTTAATTGGCAAAATGAAAAGTTGACAAGTCAAGTCTATGTCGGTCTGCCCATTTTGTTTTCTTTTTGATTTTACTAGACCTAACTCTAACAGTCTGGGATTGTCTGATGGATTCACATCCTCTAAGCTTGCCACTGGACGATACTCGATACTTCATTGTTCCCCGATTATTTTTTAAATGTTAGCCTTGTCTCTCCAGCCTCCTGTTTCCTCTGTCTCCCTGGAGGTGCGCTGCACTCTGGCGTGCTCTAAGTAATCAATACTTGGTGATTTGACTTCTTAGCCCTAAAAAAAAAAATCTCCAGGTGCAAAACACAAAGGCAGAGCCCTTGTCAAGGAAGTCCTCACTTTTCCATGCTCAGCCAAGGAGAGGCAAGGCCACTCCAGACAGCCTATTTTTTTCTCCTTTCCCTTGGCCCTTATGAAAAGGAGAGCCAGTTTTGTGTTACCATTGTGTTAACGGAAGAGTCGAAAATGTGCCTGAAGTTTAAAAATCACCCAGGGCATGGTCCTTTCTAGAGCGACCTCATTAACAACCCAAAATTTTAAATTTCATTATTTAGAGACTCAGCACTATCTAGAATTACAGCTCTGGCTGCTGTGCTTGGAGGCACAGTTCTGTTCTTTGCTACATTCCTGAGTGTTTATGGCTGATGCAAATACCCAACTATCTTTGCTCTTCATCAAAGAGACAGGAAGCAGCCCAGATGAAACAAGGTTGAGGGACTCAGTGGTTAAATTGAACTCGCCTTCTGATGGAGTGGTTGCATGTGTGTGTGTGTTTCTTTTCTTCCAGCGCCCATGTTTGACCCCCTAACTAACATTCAAGTTCAAATGCCTCTGAGTGGGGAAAGAAGCTGAAACATGCACATTTCTAATAGACTCAGCATCTGCACTGGATAGGCAGCTTTCTTTCTTTGTATAGCAGCTACACGAATGCCTATTGTCCAAATATATCCTAGTTAGGAGGCTAGTCTGTTAAGAGGGGTATTTACCTCCCCTCCCCCTGTTAAGGACATTGTTCATTTTACACTTAGAATTTATGGTTCTCAAAGTAATCTTTCACAACTAATCATCATGGTCTATTTGAAAGAAGTCAAAATTTACCGCTGGGCTATTATTAAAATGTAATGTCATTAACGTAAAAACAGATCATTCTTTTCAACAAAAGTTAGCTCTGTTTGTGGTCTCCTCTTCTGTTATTCAGTACTTTAAAGAGTTTAGTACATTTAAAATCTTGTGCCATATTTTTTAACCAGCTCTTTTTTGCTCTTCTTTATTTAAAGGATGCCACTTACCCATTTACCATAAACAGATATGCAAATGAGATGGTTACTTGAGTTTTACTCTTTTTGCCTTTTGGAAAACTTGAATGTGAGGCTACTTGTTTTTCACAAGTTGATTACCAAAAGAAAAAGAAAGAAAGAAAGAGAGTAAGGAGGCCTGATGCTCTCTCCTGCTATGTTGGGGAGTTTCTTGTACCCTTCTCATGAGCCCCTCCTGAATAAAAGCAAATCCTGTTGACCTCTCAGCTTAAAAAAAGCAAGAAATATGCCAGATCCTGATGGAGCAAGGTGAAAAGAGGTCTGTGAAAATTAGTGACTCCGAGCTGAATGTAGGAGCAGGTCCAGACAAATGTGAAGCTCGCCTGATTATGAGGAGTGAAAGGGCATTTCCCCGGAATCGCGTGATTTTTTTTTTTTTAAATAGGGGACGCTATTGTCT